>NC_056745.1:1346049765-1346266458 GCF_019279795.1 Protopterus annectens
GAACCTATGAACCTATGAACCTATAAAGTAGAGCAACTCCCCCACCCTTTTTGTTTAGATGATCCTGTCTTAAAATGCTGTAGCCAGGAGGAATAATTTCATTGTCCTTGGTACCTGGTTTAAGCCAGGTTTCAGTAAGACAGAGGATATCAAATGAGTAGAGGTCAATTAAAGCATGGAGCTGTGTGATTTTATTGTTAATGCTACGAATATTTAGGTGCGCTATTGAGAGGTAGTTAGAAGAGAAAGGAGACCTTAAATTGTTAGTAGTTTGGTCTGAGAGGATGTCATAAAGGGAATATTCAGGTCCAGGGTTGGGATGAATGTCCCCGTGTAACAGTAAGAGTGTTTGTGGGAGTGGAAATATTTTTGAGATTTTAGAGGGTATTAAGTAGAGCTTTCTAGTTGTGAGATACCTGTTGTGAAGTACTCTGTGATAGTGAGGGGGAAGGTAAGGGCAGGATGATAGGAGGTTAATATAGGTTTGTTTAGCTAGAGGAAGGACAGAGTTTGTGTGTTTAGCTAAACTAGGAGAACTGCTAAGAGTATGGTATTCGTAGGAAGTAAGGGTATAGTATGTAAGAAGGATATTCAGGAGTAGCAATAAGTACAGTAGCTTGAAAGTCAAGGTCATATTGAGTTTGGTAGGCTTAGCAAGGTTGAGTAATTAGTACTACTAGGCTGGTAGGGAGTGGGGTGTGGCACTAAGACAGGAGTGGAGTGCTAGAAAGTGTGAACGAGGTGAGAAATATGATAGGACATGAATAAGTTGGGGGTGTGGCTGAGCAAGTATAAGGTTAGGGCCACTGGGGGTGAGTGGGATTTGGGGGTAGGGTAGGGGAGCGGCGTGAGCCCGTAGGGCGAACATTTATTACGATTAAATAGTTGACTTTGCAAATCTACATGACACTGACACCACTGACATGTTTGTGTCACACACATATGACACTTAATGGTGTTTGGATATTATCACCATATATGTGTGTGTGTGTGTGTGTTTGTGTGTGTGTGTGTGTGTGTGTGTGTGTGTGTGTGTCACCTGATTACATTGCTCATACTCCATGTGGATGCTGTCTTGATGTGGGCATGTCTGTTTGCCTGTACTGGTGTTCTTACCTATTAGCACGTGACTGGATATGTCCACAATAATGCAGTCGACCTTGATGCTGTGTATTTGTCATATATAAAGACTTACACTGCCTTAACGGACATAACCTGTGACCCTGCATGTATGAGTTTTGCCATATACATCTACACGGCACTGTACAGCAGTTCAGCATCCTGCCATGTATCACCCATGTTGCACATGTGATACACATGGGATAATGGCTAGCCTGATGGTATTTGCAGGGTTGGATATCAACTATAGCATGTACGGTCAAAGTCAACTAGTAGGATATATGCCCTGGGCCATGTATGAGCCTAGGATGAAAAGTTACCTAGCTGCAGCCAACAGGCATGTTTCTGGGGCCAGGTCAAGCAGTGCCACATAACTGATCCACAGGGTTAATGATATATTGACCATGCGCTCATCACACCATGTCTGAAAGAGGGGCAATGTGCAGCATTGCTGGAAAGGGATGCTTAGTATGGCAGGAGTATGTAAAGTGTATGGGACAAGGATCTGTCCAGCATGTGGTGATCCTTGTACTAGGAAGGTGGATGTCCATGAAGTATGTGTTTGAGATCAGGATGTGTACGTGTAGCATGTCCAACATCACTGGGTTGGACATGGCTTTATTCAGGGTAGACATCATGCTACATAGTGGAGATGGGGATTGGGAAGGCTGGTGTAGGCCATCTGAACATGGCCAATACCCCTTAAAGGAAATATGTGATCTGGTATGGGTCACTTGATTGTTGAGAATGGCTGAACAATGATCTCTATATTCATGGATGGCACCCTGTCATGATTAGGGTTGCCACTTGACTACCTGACAGGTGTGGTGACATAACTATCACAGGAAAGACAACTGCCCAGCTGCATCCCTTACACACAGTGTCCATTATGTTGACCTCTGCCTAGGTGGTAGTTCATGGGTACAGGGTTATTAACATAGGGGTGACAATGCTATATGTAGCTGTCAGATTGTGGCCATATGTCACACACCTCACCCACAAAGCCCCTTCTGTATGTTGTCCGCAACACTCATTGAGACAGCTATTGCTCCTAGGTCATAGTCATTCACATACTTCAATAGGCAGATGCCTTCTGTTAGTCTGTGTGGTATAGACTACAATGAGGGGGGAGTGCAATGAATTAACCCTGTCATACAGTAGCTGGTACTGGTGTGATCTGCATGTATTATTCAGACACCTTCTGTAGTGTTGGTTCTGCCAGCAGTCTAGTTGCAAAACACTCCTGTGACATAGGAATGTACATCTAGTATACTGAGTGTAGGTGGAACACAGTATGGGTGATAATGTCCTATGACCTGCCAAGGTTATGATATGCTGTGTGAAATCAACCTTACTGTCATCTACATCTATGCTGCTGACATCAAATAAGTTGATCAGGGTTCATGGCCTATCAGACCAGTCTCAGCAGGGTAGTAGTACAGTACTTCCCATTATCAGAGGTATCTTCCCCTCTGTGGGTTGTGATAACTGTTGGTGTGCACCATTCAGTGTGTACACAGCCTGACATGATGCTATGTTTTACATGCTGTGTATGTGGAGAGCAAATTCTTTTGCCATATGTGTGGACAGGTCCCATGCAGCCTGAGTGCAGCTTGTCCCTGCATAGCTGTGGTTACAGGGGCTCTGTAGTGTACATGGAAATATGATTGTGTACCTGTTGGGGGGGGGAGACAGTGTGTTTATGTTATCCAAGACCCTATCTGGATTGCTTATTCATGCTCAGCACTTGTTCAGAACTTGTTAGCACTAAATAAGCTACTAATTATTATAACACTCAATCTTCCTCATTACCTAGAGCTAAACAGTTTTTGTACTTACTTTTCCACTTGCTTAGAGAAAAACAGCTCTTGTACTCACTTTCCTCATTTATCTAGAGGAAAATAGTTTTTTTATTCAGGCATATCCAAGGGTCAGCTCCCAGTGTTCTCTCCTGTCTATCTGATGAATCTGGGTATCTTGAAGCAATGTAGAAATTGCCTCATGTACACAGACAACCCTCTCCTCCTACCATCCAACACTACAACCTGTGAGAGATGCACTTATCTAGCCAAACTGGAGGTAAAGCTCTCCAACTAAGACTGAACTTGACAGTCATGTGGAGAAGGTAAACATTTGTACCACACCATACTCATCACATAGACTCAATAAACCTACACCACCAAAATCCACACATAGTTACACAAAAACATTCGCGGAGGCTCTCAATAATAATCTGTCTAAGCAACAGAGACCTCCAAATCAGAAACACAAGCAGCCTCCATCCCCCAACACAACCTAAATGACACATGGCCCACAGACTCAGTGTGTCACTCAACCACAGCCAATAAGGCAAAACAACGTACCCAACACACTAGTCATAGGTGACTCTATAGTCAGGCACACTGATGTCCCACTCCCCAGGCTAAACAAGGAGAAGGTTACTGTCAGCTGCCTGTCAGGTGACAGGATCTGCCACATAACCCACGCACTTAGGTACTCCACAACAAGTAGAAATATGACTCTGTCATTGTCCATGTTGGTGTAAATGACCTGAGACATACCTCCCTGGCCTACATGAAAAACGACATGGAAGAGCTCTCTGATCTTGTAGCCCAGGCAGGTATGAACCTAGCCCTGAGTAGCATTTTTGCCATTGCCCAGAATGATACCACAAGTACAAGGACAAAATGGTTGACTTCAACAATTGGCTAAGCTTCTGGTGTCATTCTAAGGGGATCCAGTATCTGTCTGCTTGGGATGACATGGTCGACAGACCACAATGCTTTGCCATAGATGGCCTGCACCTGTCGCCCCTAGGATTCTGGATACTGGCTAAGGCTCTTGCTGCCTCTATAGTGCCTTTTGTAGGCAAGGTTCAAATAACAAATTCACCACCATAACAGAAAGAGGCAAGCAAAAACTGTGGGTAATGCTACTTAATGCTAGAAGTCTAAATCTCAAAATGCACTCACTTTACTCCTTAAAATGGAGAACATCGATATCTGTGCAGTGACTGAGATCTGGTTCAAGGCTCCAGAGAGCACCCTTGCACTACCAGGCTATATCTCATACCACACTTTTCTGCCATGTAACCTGGACCGAAACACCAAAGGTGGAGGTGTGTCCATATTCATTAAGGATCTCCACACTTCCAGGCTAGTTGCACAATGCATCCGAGGTTATCCAAGTACAACTAACTCTGGGCAAAACTGCAATCCAAAGCGTAGCTTGCTACAGATCCCCCACCATGCCCCAGGATTCCCACTCCTCTTTTCATGATGTACTGGAAAATATTAGGGTTCAACAAAACACCCTAATAATGGGCGACTTCAACTACCCCACCATTAACTGGGAAAATTACTCATGTACCAACTCATTAGCTCAACGCTTTCTGGAATTCATAAACTCCAATGCCCTGGATCAACTTATCCACACCCCCACCAGGGGCAACAGTATCCTAGACCTAGTCATTACTAGCATGAGTGACCGGTGTTCCACACCTCAAGTTAACTCCTCATTGGTCCGATCCAACCATAAGCTAATCACTCTTGATATCCACATCCGAACCCCACCCCCCCATTAAGGAAACCACAGTAAAATATTTCTCCAAAGCCACTTCATGCTTCTTAAGACAGAAGTGGTGAACTTCATGACACCCATGAAGATGGACAATACAGTTACAACTGCTGAATCCTACACAAATGCACTCTATAAGCACTTACACAAGTGCATGGATTGTGCTATCCAAAACAGAACCAAGACGCTATCCTCCAAAAAAAGGAAGCCAATCTGGTGGTCCCCTGCCATAAACAAACTGTACAACAGAAGGAAAAAACTGTTGCAAAAGAGAGTACAATCCCATGAGTGGAAAAGCTCCCTGGTCAGCCTCAGTAAGAAGCTGAGATCCCTTATAAGATGCTCCAAAGCTAGCTATGAAAACAAAATCACCACTAATTCCAAGGACAACCACAAAGCATTCTATAGCAATGTCAAGAATCTCGATGGCAACACCCAGATCTGCTCTGAATTACAGCACAAAGGCACGAAAATTACAGAACCAACTGATATTGCCAACATCCTGGCAGATAGGTTCAGTGCTAACTTTACCCCCCTCTCACCCCCTAAAGGGCCCATATCTATACAGGAAGAATGCAGAGTCCCTGTAATCACAACTATGCAGGTAAAAGCTGTACTCTCTAAAGCCAAAAACACAGTATCCATGGGACTGGACAACATCTCAGGCTGCGTTTTACATGAACTTCAGAACAAACTGGCTCCCCACTTAAGCACCATGTTCAATAATAGCCCTGCATCAGGCTTTGTGCCCCCTGAATGGTGTGCAGCAACAGTTATCCCACTCCACAAAGGTGGCACCACAATGGACCACTGGAACTATTGCCCTATAAGCCTGACTAGCCTGGTCTGCAAGGCTATGGAGGACATCATCATGGATCTCATTCACAGAGACATTGGGTACCTCCAAACCTTTGACCCCACCCAGTTTGGCTTTTTAAGGGCAGACCATGCCTCCTAAACCTGGTGAACTTCTTTGAGCACAGGACTGTTCAGAATGCACTATGTCTCCATCTACACAAGGCTATACTGGGCATGCTCATACACTTAGTAGCACACAGCTGTTTGGGATGCACTCTGATTCTAAACACGGAAGGCCACAGTGGCCATGCTATGACAGTTAGATGTAAAGAACACATTGTAATGGACTCTGGTGTTAGTAATTGTCATTGTTAGCAGGAACGCTGCACTACATATATCTGACACCAGTCTTCTACACAATGTTTGCTGCTGTCCGTCACCTTAGATGTACCATTCCATACCAAGCAGAATACTACCACTCACAGTGATGTCTTGCTAGGAGTGGCAACTGCTTGACCAACACAATGAGCCAATGTCCTGCTGTAATTACGAGGTTGTCCAGTGTTTGTCATACCTAGGTCACATTCACCCATATAGTGCCATTCCAAGTCAAATGTCCTAAACACAGGATAACACCCTGACACCTAGAAGACAACTGCATTGTATGCTTATGCTAACCAGTGCTAGATGTGTAGCATTCACAATCACAGCTACTCACTGTAGATCCAACAATGGGGAATACTGACATCTGTGCAGTGAGGAACACCTGGCTGAAGGCTCTGTAGTGCACAACAGCACTACCACCATATACCTCAGAACTAGACATGTGGGACATAACACAGGTACGGACCGCTCCAGGTGGTGGTGTCCCCACATACATAAAGGCCACTCACATGCACTGACCAGTACTCCCACAAAAGGCATCACAGATGAGTCAGGTGCAGGTCACAGTGTCAAAAGCTGCATTCTAGGATGTAACCCTCAGACACCACCATGCCCTCGGACCACCAACACACATCCATACATGTGGTAGGACATATAATAGTACAACACCATGTGACCTTTGAACAGTGGACTGTACTTAGCTCTACATCTACTGTGCAGAGTACCCATGTACTGACACAGTTGGATCATGTGTTATGCAATGCAATGATACCACTGTTTGTAACCAGGTCAGCTGTACACATACCAGGGTCCTTCGGTTATTTACAGCATTAACAGATGACTGTTGCTGTACACCAGCAAACACCCTCATGTTTGGATATGACATACATGTCCTGCCCTGGATATGTACATGCCACACAGATACAACATATATGTAAATAGAATAGCTGATTTGTCCTTTGTGCAGAAAGGTGGCTACAGCCATTACACACATGCAAGGTAGATCCATGGCTGCTGAATGCTAAAAGTACATAAGGTGTGATATCAATGTTGAGAGAGGTAACATTCCCTCTGTACTGGTCACCCATGACACCTATCATATCATACAACAGTCCATGTGTCATGTATGTCATTACACATGTCCACCAAATGCAATGCCTACAAACATGCCCAAATGACAGGAATGTAGGACCTACACAGATGTACATGTAGTGGTGCGCATTCGGATACCATGCAGTTGCTAATGTTTGCAGGTGACGTGTGTCTTAATACATCAAGCAGTTGCAATGCAGCCTCAATATTGCCAACTGTATATGGTGATATGCTGAAAGTACGGTAAGATGTACATCAGGTATGGACAGATGTGTGGACATAACTAAGTGGTGGGGCATCTTTGCAGATGGATGTTTGCTGAGGGCAGCTCACAGGTGTGTCACAAGCAGTCCTACAATAACCTGTGGAACCGCTAAGCTATGGTTTTGTCATTGAAGGGGAACACACACAACTTAGACATCAGTCAGGGCGACATCGAAGGTAAATCACTTGACACCTGTAACATTTAATACCTCCCATGTGCATATATCAGCACAGTTGCCAAAGGAAGTGTCAGAACACTATGTAACATGTGCAATACTGCTGTAAGTCTGTCATACATATCATGAGATAGGCAGGTGTTTGATTCACAGTATTGGCATGTGTGGTTGCGTGTGTGTCCTTATATGTCACGTGTGGTGGGGAATACATCTCAATTGTTACTCACTCTCCTGTACTCTGTTGTAGACATCTGTACAGACTGCAATGTAGAAAGCAGGACATAGGCAGGGGTGTGTATCTCACACATGTGCGGTATCTGTATGTGCATAACATAGGTGTATTCAAATCACAGTATGTGTGTGTGTGTGTGTGTGTGTGTGTGTGTGTATGGCTGTCTGGTCCCTGGAGTGAGGATGTATGTTACCATAGTGAACTGATAAGACCCCTCCCCCCATCCAGGCAATGCAATCTACTATCTCTGTTGATGTCCTCGATCTTACGCCATACTGACGTCCTGTACATGTGCAATCTCTGTGGCGCATCATGTAAGTGCACAGTACTGTAATGATGATTTACACATAGGCAGGGGTCCCCAACTCAACACTAGCAACTGTGTGTGTCTGTGTGTGTGTGTGTGTGTGTGTGTGTGTGTGTGTGTCTGTGCAGCCGTGTGTGTGTGTGTGTGTGTGTGTGTGTGTGTGTGTGTGTGTGTGTGTGTGTGTGTTACTGGACTGGGACTTACGTGGGACTTTCTAACTGTGATGTGGAAGCTACAAAGTGCATGCTGGTATTTTCATACATACCTGTGAGTAGTCCACATTTACATATGGGACACTAACTGCATACACTTACATCCAACGGCACATGCAATTAGACCTGAAGGAGGAAGGCAGAACATCAAGACCAACATGCAGTTACTGTTGTTACACATGACACACACTGTTAACAGTACAAAATGCATTCTAAACCTGTACTACATGGTATGTCTGCTGCCTGTCAACAGTACACAACAATTGTAATCTACACTTATCTTCCTAGTCTGTCCACCTTTGTGCATCAGACCATATGAGCATGTATCTGCACGGATGGTGTGGATGACAGGGATGCGGCACAGGCATCATCATATGCACAGGGTGATAATGTTTGCCAGAGGCCTAGGCTGCACCATTGGATGACACCATGTGTGTGTGGGTTAGGGCCTTTGATCTCATTGGGCATGTGTGGATGTTATGCATGTGTGTGTGTTGCGCTGCCCTAAATATGTTTCTAGTGTGTGTGTGTGTGTGTGTGTGTGTGTGTGTGTGTGTGTGTGTGTATGCACACAGTTCTAACATGTGTCTGGCCTACACAGGGTATTATTGACAGCTGCGGACTGTACAGGACAGGTTTTACAGTTCACGGTGTCCGGCCATGTGACCTGTGCCTGCCAAGGGTTTCACGGGCATTACCAGGCAGAGGTGCAGATTGGGTACTGTCTGATGACACATGTCCACTGGAACTGTGTCCCTGTTGGGACTATCCAGGGCCACATGCATGTGGCCTGCTGTGTCCTGGTGTGGAAAGCACAGCACCAGCTGCACTCCTGCTGCTACCACCACTATGGGAGCGGGCATGTGAAGTAGCTCATTCATGTAGACCTGCAACAGGTGATGTAGTTGGCCTACATCCACGTGCCTGATGCCTCACTCCTACCAGATGTTCCAGCACAGACATCTCATGCTCGCAGATTGTCATGCCACGGTCAAGGACTCCATGTCACCCAATCATCTATGCAAAACTTCAGCAAGCTGCTATTGAGCATTTGCCATTGCCTGGATGTTGTTGTTTAAATAATGGACAGCAGCCCTCTGAAGCCTCTGACCTTCTCTGTTGTACCATTCAGCACATGCCTATGCCTCCATTACAGCCTGAAACCTGCATCTGGTGACACCAGCTGCTGCGATTTTTCTTGCAGGGCATGTTGGGCAGAGGTCTTCCTATGAGCAGCACTGGTCACATGTCTGTGTGAGGCATCACCAGTCAGTTGGCTGACACCATGGTGTGCAGGCACACCTTCCATAGCCTCCACACTTTCCTGTTCCAAGCTACCACATGCCAACTGTCCTTCCTCTATAGCCACTGGTGATGGGGCATGTATTGGCATGAGAACTGTGTGCAGGGATGAGGGGGATATAGGTGGAATGGCAATCAATGGCACAGATTCAGCCCCTGACAACCCTGCCTGTGCCTCAATCATACGTTCATCATCACTGCTAGAGTCTGTGGGGACACTAACATCAGATGGACCGCAGGAGGGGAACGCACCTACATCAACACCTGTGAGGAGCAAACAAGAACTGTACATTACAATCTATACAATAGACACACACACACACACACACACACACACACTACGGCACCCAACATGCATGTGATATGACAGAAGGCATGCCATATGCATGTGATACAGCAGATGGCATGCAGCTCAGACAATAATAGTGATAGTTATCATACATCCCTGGGTTGCACACAACAGCATGCATGTGTCATAGCAGAAGGCATGCACATTACACAATCATAGTAGTAGTTAGCATACATCCATGTGTTACACCATGTAGACCAGCACAGGTTAACAGTACACCTGCCTGATGTGTGGCATAGGACCTTGACAATCACATGTAGTATGACATGTGGTCTGCTGATGTGTGCAATGACATGCATACATGTTTAACACAATGGTGTTCTGTCAAATATACAGTGGAGTAATGGTGTCCCAATGCAGGGATGTGCTATACTAACATGGACCTTCCACTGACGCAGTTTTGTCTGTCCGCTCTACAGATACACTGCACATTTAGCTGATGTGCTTGGTCATTACAGGGAATCATGTGGCGTCTCTATTGCTATACAGTGTGAGTTACACACACAGTTCATTGCCATGACTGTGTTCAGATACAATACATATATACTGTGGAATGTGACCCACGTCACTGAGGTGTATACATACTAAACCATGATGTAATGTGTGACACTCATCGGTACATCATGTCCCACATGACATCTGTGTACCACAAACACACACACACACACACACACACACACACACACACACACACACACACACACACACGCACACACACGAGGAGCAGTGGTGACAGTGATGTCCGACACCAGCAAGGGGAATGTACTGCATCTGTGGGCTCATGTGGTTGTCTGTGTATGTATGTGGATACTGTACAGGTGACTGCTGTCATGTCATGAAACACTCAAGATGTTCAACACATCTTATGTGATGGATTGATGTCACGCCTACACAAGATGTGCACAGGCCTGTAGGATATCTAGTGTTCCACATCTGCAATATAACCATTACACAAAGGCCATAGTTGGACCATATGGAGCCAATGTACGACACGGCTACTGTGTGTTGCTTCATGTCTCTGGCCATCCTCCATGGCCATGTGTGAACATGTGTTGGCCAAATGGTTGTGACAGGTGTCTATTTCACATGCCTGTGTTGTCCCATATGACATACACCCATAGATGTCATATGCTCCAATGATGACAGGCTTATGCAGACAAAGGGTGGTATGTTTGGCATGTGGGATATGTATTTCAGGATAGTTATGCAGTGTTGCAGCCAGCCCACTAGATGTCATGGACATGTCAGATAGCACATAACATTGTGTGATATTCTTAGCAGGGGTATAATCCACACCGGTGAATCCTGTGGGCTGGTCATACTCCAGCTCACTGTGTAGTACTGTTTGTATTCCCCACATGTGTAGTTCTGATCTGTAGTACATGTCCCTACAGTGAACAATACCTCCACCATTGGATGCAGAGCTGTCCACACATCTGGCAATGACAGTTTGTGAGGTTTCATGTTGGTGTTTCACATAGTTTACAAGTATTGCACATGGGTAGCCATTGTGATGCATTGCAGGTCCAACCTGTATATTGTGACAGGACCATACATTATGTGTACATGTGGTAAATGGCCATATGGCAGATAGATTTGTGCATTAACATGCCTGATAAATAATAACAGTCTCACCTGCAATGGGCTGCTGTCACAGCGGAATGCCAAAGGTACCTAAATAGGAGTGACACAGCAGTATGATCATTATCCACACCTGTATGATAGCTACAGGGTGCAATGTGCATGTTAACACATACACCAGTACAATAGACTATATTATGGAGTATGCACATGTGTGCATACAAAGAGTAGCATACTATAGTAGGTATGCTATAGTAGGCGGCATGTGTGTGTACATGCCTTGCATATGATGTTACATTACATACTGTTCAGTGACACATGTAACTATATGGAATATAGTTGTTATAAGTGCAGTAGTGACTTACCAGGCAACTCCAGGCTCGGTGGTATAGAGACACCCACCTCCACAATATCAGCTAAGGCTTGTGGATGTTGTTCTGCAGGTGTCCCCAGGTTGACCAGTAGCTTCTCGGTACGTGTGAGTGGGGGCTGGGTTGATGGCCCACCACCTGTTGCTCCTTGTTCCCTGGCGATTGCATTTGCACACTGTTTTGCCCATCTAATTAGGTCTGTACAGTGTCTGCACCCCTGCTGGTATCTGCGGTTGTGGCCACCCACATCATTAACCCTCCTGCGAATTTCCTGCCACAGGGCATCCCGCTGCTGTGCATCCTGTGGCACATGGCTGAACAGTACATGATGATTATCAAGTAGGTATGGGATGAGGGCCTCATCTTCCAAGCAGGTATAAGGTGGCAGCCATGCATGCGGCATACCTGGAAGACATAATGATGGAGGCAGGTCACAGTAACTCACAGAGATGTACAGAGCTACAGCTGAACATTTATTTATTTAATTTATTTATTTTACATTTGTTGACCGGGCTAGTCTGGCTGGATACATGTCCATTTTCAGCAGAGGCCCGAGGTGAAAAGCTCCACTATATACTAGTAAATAACATAAAAACAGCACAGTAAGAGACAATTATAAGAATCTAAAGAACTATTCAAATGTAGTATAGTAACAGTACAGAAGCAATTTAACAAATGAAAAATACAGTAAGGATCACTAATGCCATATTCTTTGCAGAAGCAGGAAATGAAAATGACAAAAGATAATAACAAACACTGGAGTCTATACAATATTTAAAGTATTAACAATTATGATAAACATTTTGTGCCAGGGCAATAGTTTTAAGAACCAGATTTGCACAGTAGGAAGCAACATACAGGTTTAAATAATAGGTCAGATGACAGGTTGCAGTAATATATCTGGTGTAAAGAGAAAGTGACATTATAGGAATAGTAATATCCAAGTGGATGTTAGGTGAGCTACAGAGGAGGGGTAGTACTAGTGAGAGAGACAAGTAGAGGAGATGGATGTATAACAACAGGTAATGGAGAGAACTATAGTGAGAGTTGGATGCTGAGGTCAGTCAGGATTTGAGCAAGGGCAAAGCCAATGAGATTTGAAATAGTTCTTTAATTCTTTCTTGAAAAGATGTGATGAGCCTACAGTAGTCAGTTCCGTGGGAAGCTTATTCCAGTATGAGCCAACAACATTTGTGAACAAGGAGTCACCAGATTTTTTGTGTGATTTGAGAGTAGCTACTAGCAGTTTGTTAGCAGAGCGAAGGGAAGTAAGATTCCTGTAAGGGGCAACAAGGTTGTTAAGTATGGGTGTATTAGTAGGGTAATGGAGAATGTTATAGGTGATAACTAATTGATGTAGAAGAATAAGATTTTGAAGTTCAAGCCAGCCAAGCATTTTGAGATTAACACAATGATGAGTACGAAATGGGGAACCTGTGGCAAACCTGGCAATGCTATGGTAGGCTGTGGCTAGTTTCTGAAGGTTAGATTTTGACAGGGTGATAAAAGATGGAGAGGCATACAATAATGTAGAGATGAGATGAGTTTGGGCTAGAGACACCCTGGTAGTTGCTGTAAGAAAGGGCTTAAGTCTATAGAGGGCACCTATCTTTTTATTAACATTTTTGATGGTTAGGTCAATGTGGGAGTCAAAGTTTAGTTGGTTATCTATTGTGAAACCTAGTAGTTTAGTGGAACAATCATGTGTAATGATAGTGTCGTTGTCAGAGACAATAGAAAAGGAGAAAAGGGCAGAGTTAAGGGTTGGAAAAAAAAGTAATAATTTGTTTTTTGGGGGGATTAAGGAAGAGACAGATATGTTGGAACCAGTTTTCTGCTGCTGTAAACACTTTTTGGGTGGAAGAATGAAGTTCAGTTGGAGATATAGCAGAACAGATGAGTGTTGAATCATCTGCATACTGAATGCATGTGGATGTTGGGAGTGAAGTAGACAGGTTATTTATAAATATGGAGAAGAGAAGGGGACCTAAGATGGATCCTTGGGGGACCCCGATAGTGACTGGGAGCAGAGAGGATAAATGGCTGTCTCAAAGGACTGCTTGTTTTCTATCTATCAAATATGACTTAAACCAGCGCAATGCCAAAGAGTCAAGAGAAAGAGATTTCAAAGTGTGTAGCAGAAGGTGATGGTTCATCATCTCAAAGGCTTTAGAGAGGTCGAGAAATAAAGCAGAGGAGAATAGGTTGTTATTGTGATTTTTGTTGATAGAATCTGTGAAGGAGAGAAGAGCAGTGGAAGTGCTATGGTAAGGTCTAAAACCATGTTGGGAGTCTGCAAGTAGGTTATTATATAGAAGATGATTTAAAAGTTGATGGTGTATACAACGTTCCATAATTTTAGATAGTGGTGATAGTAAGGCTATAGGACGGAAGTTAGAAAGTTCATTAGTGTTTCCTCCTTTATGCATTGGAATGATATGGGAGACTTTCCAGAGGGAGGGAATAGTAGATTCGGTTATTGTTCTGTTAATTAAGATGGAGACTGGGTATGCTAGTACTGCTGCTGATAGCTGCAGATATTCAGCTGGTAGTTGGTCGGCTGAAGGAGTACATGGTTTAAGTTTAGAAAGTAGCTTATGAATATAGGTTGTGGAGACTACTAAATTTCAGAGTGGGGGTGTTTTTATGAGGAGAGGTCTTTTGAAGGAAAGTGGGGGGAACCATGGTCTTTGCTAGAGAGGTGACTGTTTCAGAAAAGAAGTTGTTGAACTTATTGGCTATTATGTTAGGAGGGGTCTGAGCTAAGTTAGCTGGAGTAGGTGTGTTGGTATTCCCTGGATGGAGCAGTTTATTGATTCCTGACCAGAATTTTTTGGGGTTATGATTTTGATTTTGTTGATATTGGAGGTAAAAATTTTTTTTTATCAATAAGGGTGAGATTTTTTGCGGTATTTCTAAGGTATTTGACGTTTTGATGGTCAGTTGGGTTTTTAGTAGTTCTCCATTTTGTCCATAGTTTGTTCCTTAATAGCATTGTTTGCTTGATTTCTTTAGAAAGCCAAGAAGCAGCTTTGGATCCTGTTCTAATTAAGCGAGAGGGGGCGTGACGCTCAAGAATTTGGAGGAATGTGTTGTTGAAATGGGTAACTGCCTCATCAAGTGGGAGATGTTTTAGAGCTGACCAGTTACATCCTTTGAGTTCATTAAGGAAGTTTTGAAGGATGAAGTTTTTTTTTTTGTTACGTAGAGTACGATAGCTAGCCTGTTTGCTATTGTTATTTTTTTTGTTTAGTGATATAGGTGAGAAGATGGTCACTGATATTGTCAGGAAGTATTCCAGTTTTATATGAGAGGGGATTACTGTTGACCAATATCCAGTCCAAGATGGCCTGTTTATTGGTAGATTTGTGAATCCTAGTTGAGGAGTTTATGGTTTGTTGAAAAGTAAAAAGGTTGAGGTGATAGGTGGGTTTGGGGGATATGCAGGAGTTCCAATCAATACTGAAGTCTCCTAAGATTATGGTTTTCTGAGGAAAGGTAGCGGAGAGCCAGCTAAGGATGTTTTCAAGTGTATTTAAGTTATTGCCAGGAGGGATATAGGAACATATTATGTATATGGCTTTGTTTTTAATTACTTGGAGTTTGCTGCAGAGTATTTCAGCATTGGCAGGGGAAGGAGGCAGGGAGTCAATTGAGGCCACCTGTAGTTCAGATTTATAAAGTATAAAACAGTATATATTTTTTTGGCTTTATAATTATTCCTCACATCTGTGTGAAACTGTTCCACCCCCCCCCCATTTCCTGCCTTGTCTTCAGCTGATATAATTGAGCTAGTGTTGTATACTGTTAATTAACAATCTGCATTCAAACTGAAACCTTAGTTTGAGAGACAGCCTTACAGAACTATCTGCAAATATATAGAGCTGAGTATATATTTTCTGTATTATTCTGTATTATAGAGCTAAATTGTTTGATTAGATATCTGTGTCTTACTGCTCTGCAAATATATAGAGAACAGTATATATTTTTTTGGCTTTATAATAATTCCTCACATCTGTGTGAAACTGTTTTTCCCCACCCCCCTCCCTCTTCTTGTTTGTAGTTTAAATTTGGTGGCTTTTGCAGTGCCCGCCTCACTGTAGATTTGATCTAAGACACTCCCCAGGCCCATCTCTTTACCGCATTCTACCTAATAAACTCTTTCTGCACTTGCTTTTAGTCCTTTTTAATTTAATTATATTTTTTCAAACTGTGTGTGGACTAATATTGCTACATATTCAAGTGTGCCAGCTTGCACTGCATGAGAATTGTATTTACTACTGCTTTTGCTACTTTTCTGAAAATAAAAAATTTCATCTGCTTTTACTGTACTTGTGTTTCTTCCTACTTTATTTTGCTTTTGCGTCATCTTAAAAGTACTCAGTTGTATTTATCACTGCTTGGTGTAACTCATTCTAAGCCTTTTGGTTTAAACACTTGGGCTTCGGACCAGTTGTTTTGCACTAAGAGGGTTTGTGGTCTGCACTGTAGTGGCAGAACAGGTAGCTTACATCCTTCTAAGTTGGGAACTGCTGATTGAGGGCTCAGTGTCTGTTATTCTAAAAGTGTATTAATTCTGGTTTAAGCACTTGGGCTTTCAGGCCAGTTATTTTACATTAAGAGGGCTCGTGGTCTGCACTCTTGTGGGAGGAGAGGCTGGACTCTGCCCTTCTGAGCTGGGAATTTCTGGCTAAAGGCTTATAGTGCATGCATATCTGAACTGCTTCTTACTGAAGTTGGTGCGCCTTGTTTGCTGTGGCATAGACTGGATTCAGGCCTGCTGGATCTAGCTTTGTTTGTGTAACTTGAGCACTAATCCAGGCATTCTTTAAAGTATTCAATTGTATTTATTACTGCTTGGTAGTAACTTGATTAAAGTGTAGCTATCATTCTAAGTCTTTTGGATTAAGCACTTGGGCTTCAGTCCACTTGTTTTACATTAGGAAGGTTTGTGGCATGCACTGTGGTGGCAGGACAGGTAGCTTTCATCCTTCTAAGTTGGGAACTGCTGATTGAGAGCCCAGTGTCTGTTATTCTTGAAGTGTATTAGTTCTGGTTTAAGCACATGGGCTTCAGGCCAGTTATTTTACATTAAGAAGGTTCGTGGTCTGCACTCTTGTTGGAGAAGAGGCTGGACTCTGCCCTTCTGAGCTGGGAATTTCTGGTTAAAGGTTTATAGTGCCTGAATATTTGAACTGTATCTTACTGAAATTGGTACACCTTGTTTGCTGTAGCATAGACTAGATTCAGGCCTGCTGAATCTAGCCTTGTTTGTATGCTTGTTGTTTGTTTGCTTATTTCCCTGGAACGCTAATTCCACCTAAAACGCGGTTTCTCAGTGCTTCTGTGGATCCCTAGTGATATCTGCATTGCTTACTGTACTTATTTCCTTGTTTCACTTGAAACAAAGTTACTGTTTGTCATTTTTGCATTTAAGTTACCTGTAACACATTGCACTTAAGTTACCAGGCACTTGCTCACTAAAGCAATTATATAAGTCAGCACTAAAAATTAAAAGCACTACACTCTCACTCCCCATTAGCCCTTGTTTTCAATTATAAAGGAATTCCCAATATTATTCTAGCATGTCCAAAGGTCAGTTGTCAATCTCCTCTCCAGTCCAGCTGGTGAATCTGGGAATCTTGAGGCAATGTTACAACTGCCTCATGTACACAGACAACCCTCTCCTCCTCCCAACAAATTCCAACACATGTGAGAGATGCAACCATATAGCCAAATTGGAGGCTAAGCTCTCTCAACTCAGTACTGGCATAACCAGTCAGGAGGAGAAGGAAACCACACTCACTACAATTCCAGTCTCACATAGACCTACCATGACAGCAAACCAAACACATAATCACACAAAAACATACTCGGAGGCTCTAAATAAAGATCTGCCTAAGCAGCAGAGACATCCAAAGCAGACACCCAAGCAACCGCTACCCTAAAACAAAACACGTGCAGAACATATCTCACAAAGCCAGTGTGCCGAACAGTCACAGCCCTTAAGGCTAAACAACACACCTGATACACTTGTAATAGGCGACTCTATCGTCAGGCACACTGGCGTCCCACTCACCAGGCTGAACAAGGAGAGGGTCACGGTGAGCAGCCTGTTGGGCGCTAGGATCCGCCACATAACACAAGCACTCAGGTCACTCCAAGGCAAGTACAAATATGACTCAGTCGTTGTCCATACTGGTGTGAATGACCTGAGACATACCTCCCTGGACTACATGAAAAGAGACATAGAGGAGCTCTCTGAGCATGTAGCCCAGGCCGGTATGACCCTGACCTTGAGTAGCATCTTACCCTCACCAAGAATGATGCCACAATATGAATACAAGATGATCAATTTCAACAATTGGCTTAAGTATTGGTGTCATTCAAAGGGGATCCAATGCCTGTCAGCCTGGGATGATATGCTCGACAAGCCACGATGCTTCACTAGGGATGGCTTGCACCTGTCACCCCCTGGGCTTTTGGATATTGGCAAAGGCTCTTGCTACCCCCATAGTGCCTTTTATAGGCAAGGTTCAAAAGACAAACCCACATCCATAGGTATCACAAGGGATAAGAAACTAAAAGTAATGCTACTCAACGCCAGAAGTCTAAACCTCAAGATGCACGCACTCGAAACTCTCCTTAGCATGGAAAACATCGATATCTGTGCAGTAACATAAACCTGGTTCAGGGCTCCTGAGAGCACCCCAGCACTACCAGGTTATACCTCATACCATGTTTTTCGGCCCCAAAACTTGGACCGAACCACAAAAGGAGGGGGAGTATCGATATTCATCAAAGATACCCACACCTCCAGGTTGGTGGCAAAGCACGAAGCATCAGAGACTATCCATGTGCAACTAACCGTGTGTAAAACTGCCTTCCAGTTTATAGCCTGCTACAGACCACCCTCCCAAACCCAGGAACCCCACTCGGCCTTCCTGAGAACACTGGAAAATATGAAGGTCTCTCCAAACACCATTATATTGGGTGACTTCAACTACCCAAACATAGACTGGGAGCATTACTCTAGCTCCAACACCCTAGCCTAAAGGTTCCTAGAATTCATAAACTCAAATGCTATCGAACAACTTGTTACCACTCCCACAAGAGGGGAAAACATACTGGACCTGATCAACACCAACATGGGGACTCTATGCTCCAGACCAGAAGTGTTCATAGGTTCATACTAGGCTATCTGCCCAAGGGCATTTATAAGCCTCGCCCAGAGTTTTGTGGCTTTCGCCACCCCTTTAGTTTGGAGGATACTATGCCCATTATTTTGCTGTGCCTCTGTCAAGCAGTGACACTGAGGTAATCCCTGTGGTATATCTGCGATCTCCCATCCATTGGTCAAGATTTCTCTTGAACAAAGCCAGCGAGGTGCTCTGCCTCACATGTACCAGGATTTTGTTCCACAGCATAGGGAGTCTCTGGGTGATGAATCTGTCCCTCCAGCACATCCTATTAATAACCGTGTCAAGGTATGAGTCTCCCGCTTTTGTAGTTCTGAGGGATCTAGATTTTTTGAGGTGAAGCATGTTCATCAATTCTGGGTTGGACATGGCCTTGTATGTCAGACACAGGTCACCTCTGAGCAGACGGTAAGCGACTGAATAGAGCTGAAGTTCCTTCAGTCGGGCAGCATAGGACATATTTTTGAGACCCTTTATCCTTTTGGTGAGGAACTTTTGGGACCTTTCCAGTTGCTGCAGGTGTCGTGTCAGATACATTCCGAATGGGGCATTGTACTCAATCATTGGTCTGATGAGTGATGAGTACAGGGGGACGATGACTTCCCTTGATCTGGATGTGAATCCTTTCATGATCAGGTGGGCAATGTAGAAGGTCTTCCTAACTACTTTGGCAACGTGAGTGTCAAATGAAAGGTTACTGTCAACCTGGGTCCCCAGATCCCTGATAACCTCTTCTGTGCTTAGTGGGTTGCCGCCTATATGGTAGCTAGGGGTAACCTTGTTTTTCCCGAAGGGTATGACTATGCATTTTTTGGCGTTTAACTTTAGGCCATGGCTCTGGCACCAGTTATCCGTTTCTATAAGATCTTTCTGAAGGATATCTGTGTCAGATGTGTTCTCAATTATGGCGCCCAGTTTGCAGTCATCTGCAAATTTTGTCAGCCATAATCCTACTGTGTTTGCTTGTACTTCTGAAAAGTAGATGCCGAACAGGAGAGGGCCCAGGACTGAGCCCTGTGGGACACCACTTGTGACAGGCTTTGAGTCTGATATGGCGCCAGCAACTCTGACACTGTGGGTTCTGTCACTTAGCCAGTTTGCAACCCATCTTGTGACGTATGGGTTTACATTTAAGCTGATGAGTTTTTCAATGATACCTGAGTGGGGTATTGTGTCGAAAGCCTTTGCCAGGTCGAGGTAGGCTCTGTGGGCTGCCTTTCCCTCATCAATGGCCTTGGTGACTGTCTCGAAAAAGTCAACCAAGTTTAAAAGGCATGATCTGCCTTTGACAAAGCCGAACTGGGTCGGATCCAAAGTCTGCAAGTCTCCTATGTCTTTATTTATGAGTTCCATTATGATCCTCTCCATAGCTTTGCAGATCAAGCTTGTCAAGCTGATGGGACGGTAATTTCCCGGGTCGGTGGAAGCACCGCCTTTGTGAAGTGGGACCACAGTTGCCGTACGCCACTCCTTAGGCATGTATCCTGAGGTGAGGCTAAGATTAAACAGCTGCCCTAACTGCGGGTTTAATTCCTCATTGAGTTCGTGGAGTACACAACCAGGGACACCATCTGGTCCCATGGATGCTGTGTTTTTTGCCTTGGAGAGAGCAGTTCTCACCTGAGCGTTAGAGATGTTTGGGGGGGCTATAATTCTCTGGTATAGATATCTCACCTTTTGGGGGGGGGGAGTTTGCACTGAACCTGTCAGCCAGTATGTTGGCAATGTCTGTAGGTTCAGTAATTTTTACATCATTTTGAACTAATTCTGAGCATATCTGGGAGTTTCCTCCCAGGTTTCTAACATAGCTAAAGAAGGCCTTATGATTGTCATTTGAGTCCTTAGCGACTTTTCTCTCAAAATTTGCCTTGGATGATTTTATGAGAGATCTTAGTTTTTTACTTATAATGATCAAGGGTGTTTTCCCTTTTAAGGATTTTGCTCTATCTTGTAGTAGCTTCCTCCTTTTGTTGTAGAGCTTGTTTATGGCTGGGGTCCACCAGACTGGATGCTTGCCTTTGGTACAAAGAGTCTTTGTTTTGTTTGGGATTGCCTGATCCATGCAGTCCTGTAGGTGCTGGTAGAAGGCATTTGCAAGTGATTCAGCGGCTTGAGTAATGGTTTCCGCAGTCTCAGGGGCCTTAAAAGAGACCACACAAGTCTTTAGAAGTGTGAAGTCGGCTTTTGAGAAGTTCTTCACTGTGGCCTTTTTTATCTCAGGTGGGGGCGGGATGTGGACTTCCAGTGAGATTAGTTTATGGTCTGATCTCACCAGTGAGGGGTATACTTCCGGTGTTGAACATTGTGACCCCATGTTCGTGATGATGAGATCTAGTATGTTATCTCCTCTTGTGGGGATGGTGACTAGTTGTTCCATGGCATTTGAGTTTATGAACTCTAGGAATCTTTGGGCTAGAGTGTTTGGGCTTGAGTAGTGATCCCAGTCTATATTCAGGTAGTTGAAATCACCTAGTATGATGGTGTTTGGAGATATATTTATCTCCTCCAGTGTTTTCAGGAAAGCTATGTGAGGTTCCTGAGATTGAGAGGGTGGCCTGTAACATGCTACAAATTGCAGAGCAGTCTTGCCTATGGTTAATTGCACCTGGATGGTTTCCGATGCATCGTGCGTTGCCGCCAACCTTGAGGTGTGGGTGTCCTTGATGAATATAGACACCCCCCTCCTTTCTTGGTGTTGTCCGGATTTTGGGGCTGGAACGCATGATATGAGGTAAAGCCTGATAGTGCCGGGTGCTCTCGGAGCCTTGAACCAGGTTTCAGTCACAGCACAGACATCGATGTTCTCCATACTGAGAAGGGCCTCGAGTGCGTGCATCTTGAGGTTGAGACTTCTGGCATTGAGCGGCATTACCCTTAGTTTTTTTCCTTTTTTGTGTTCTAGGGTGGTAGGTTTAGAATTTGAGCCTTGCCTAAAAAGGCACTATGGGGTGGCAAGAGCCTTTGCCAATATCCGGAAGCCCAGGGTGACAGGTGCAAGCTCCCTTCAAGCAGCGTGGTTTGTCCAGCATGTCATCCCAGGCAGACAGACATTGGATCCCCTTTGAATGACACCAGAGTTTAAGCCAATTATTAAAGCTGATCATCTTGTCTCTGTATTGTGGCATCATTCTTGCTGAAGGTAGGATACTGCTCAAGGTCAGAGTCATACCTGCCTGGGCTACATAATCAAAGAGCTCCTTACCAGTGTATCCCTCACTGGTAAGATCAGACCATAAACTGATCTCACTAGATATTCACATCCTGACCCCCCGCCCAGAAAACCACAGTGAAAAACTTCTCTAAAGCAAATTTCACACTCCTCAAAATCAAGGTGGAATCCTTCAAAGCCCCCGGGCCTGTGGAAAATACGGCCCAGACCACAGAATCCTTTATAAATGCATTCTATGAACACCTTCAGGAATGCATGGATCATGCAATCCCAAATAAAACCAAGACCCAATCCTCCAAATGCAGACGTCCTGTCTGGTGGACCCCAGCCATAAACAAACTATACAATAAAAGGGGGAAGCTACTACATGATAAAGCAAAATCCCAAAAAGGGAAGGTATCTCTGATCAGTATTAACAAAAAACTAAGGGCACTCATAAAATCGTCTAAGGCCAGCTTCGAGAGAAAAATTGCACAGGACACTAAGGATAATCACAAGGCTTTCTTTAGTTATGTTAGGAACCTGGGTGGGAATTCCCAGATATGCTCAGAATTAGTCCAAAATGACAAAAATTACACCAAACCCACAGACATTGCCAACAACCTAGCTGATAGGTTCAGTGCAAACTTCTCCCCCCCCCCCACCAAAAGGGCAAATATCTATCCCAGCAGAATGCTTCCCCCCTGACATTTCAGATGCTCAGGTAAGAGCCGCCCTCTCCAAAGCAAAAAACACAGCATCAATGGGACCAGACGGTGTCCCGGGCTGCGTCCTACATGAACTCAAAGAAGAGCTAAACCAAAACATAAAACTACTGTTCAATCTCAGCCTTACTACAGGATATGTACCCAAAAAGTGGTGTACAGCAACAGTGGTCCCTCTCCACAAAGGTGGTGCCTCAACGGACCCTGCAAACTATCGCCCCCATAAGCCTGACTAGCTTGGTCTGCAAAGCTATGGAAAGGATCATCATGGACCTCATAAATAAAGATATTGGGGACCTACAGACACTGGATCCTACCCAGTTCAGCTTTGTTAAGGGCAGATCCTGCCACTTAAACCTGGTCGACTTCTTTGAAACAGTCACCAAGGCCATTGATGAAGGGAAGGTGGTCCACACAGCCTACCTGGACCTCGCAAAAGCCTTTGATACAATACCCCACTCGGGCATTACAGATAAGTTCACCAGCTTAAATATAAACCCCTATGTCACTAGATGGGTTGCAAACTGGCTCAAGGACAGAACCCACATGGTTAGAATTGCTGGAGCCATGTCAGACTCCAAACCAATTACAAGTGGCATCCCACAAGGCTCAGTCCTGGGACCTCTCTTGTTCGGTATATATTTCTTGGAGGTACAGGCCAACATGGAAGGACTGTGGCTGACTAAGTTCACAGATGACTGCAAACTGGGTGCCATAATCGACTCTCCAGCCGACACAAGCATCCTCCAAAAGGGCCTCATAGAAACAGACAACTGGTGCCACAGCCATGGCCTCAAGCTAAACGGCAAAAAGTGCATAGTCATCCCCTTTGGAAAAAACAAAGTGCCCACAAATTACCACATAGTTGGTAATCCATTAAGTGTAGAAGAAGTAATTAGGGACCTGGGGACCCAAGTTGATAGCATTCTCTCATTTGACAACCACGTGGCCAAAGTGGTTAGAAAAACATTTTATATAGCCCAGCTAATCATGAAGGGATTCACATCTAGATTAGGGGAAGTCATCGTGCCTCTTTACTCATCCCTCATCAGGCCCATAATAGAGTACAATGCCCCTTTTGGGATGTACCTTACCAAACACCTGCAGCAACTGGAAAGACCCCAAAGGTACCTCACCAAGAGGATCAAAGGGCTCAAACAGATGCCATATGCTGCCCGGTTAAAGAAACTCCAGCTCTAATCAGTGGCATACCACCTGCTCAGAGGCGACCTGTGCCTGACGTATAAGGCTATGTTCAACCCGGAATTAAGGGACATGCTGCACCTCAAAAAATCCAAATCCCATCGAGCTACACGCTTGAGAGACTTGAACCTGAGCACTGAAATAAATAGGACATGCTTGAGGGACAGATTCATAACCCAGAGGCTCCCTTCACTCTGGAATAAAATCCCAGTCCAGGTTAGGCAGAGTCCCTCATTGACTCTCTTCAAGAGGAATCTTGATGAGTGGATGGGATATAGTAGGTTTACCCCAGGTATCACTTCTGTGTCACTGTTAGACAGAGGCACAGTATACTAACCTCGAAAAAGGGCATAGCAAAATTAATTTAAAATGGGTGGCGAAAGCCAAACATACTCTGGCTAGGCTTATAAATGCCCTAGGGCAGATAGCCTAGTATGAACCTATGAACCTATGAACCTATAAAGTAGAGCAACTCCCCCACCCTTTTTGTTTAGATGATCCTGTCTTAAAATGCTGTAGCCAGGAGGAGTAATTTCATTGTCCTTGGTACCTGGTTTAAGCCAGGTTTCAGTAAGACAGAGGATATCAAATGAGTAGAGGTCAATTAAAGCATGGAGCTGTGTGATTTTATTGTTAATGCGATGAATATTTAGGTGCACTATTGAGAGGGAGTTAGAAGAGAAAGGAGACCTTAAATTGTTAGTAGTTTGGTCTGAGAGGATGTCAAAAAGGGAATTTTCAGGTCCAGGGTTGGGATGAATGTCCCCGTGTAACAGTAAGAGTGTTTGTGGGAGTGGAAATATTTTTGAGTTTTTAGAGGGTATTAAGTAGAGCTTTCTAGTTGTGAGATACCTGTTGTAAAGTACTCTGTGATAGTGAGGGGAAAGGTAAGGCAGGATGATAGGAGGTTAATATAGGTTTGTTTAGCTAGAGGAAGGACAGAGTTTGTGTGTTTAGCTAAACTAGGAGAACTGCTAAGGGTATGGTATTCGTAGGAAGTAAGGATATAGTATGTAAGAAGGATATTCAGGAGTAGCAATAAGTACAGTAGCTTGAAAGTCAAGGTCATATTGAGTTTGGTAGGCTTAGCAAGGTTGAGTAATTAGTACTACTAGGCTGGTAGGGAGTGGGGTGTGGCACTAAGACAGGAGTGGAGTGCTAGAAAGTGTGAACAAGGCAGGAAATATGATAGGACATGAATAAGTTGGGGGTGTGGCTGAGCAAGTATAAGGTTAGGGCCACTGGGGGTGGGTGAGATTTGGGGGTAGGGTAGGGGAGCGGAGTGAGCCCGTAGGGAGAACATTTATTATGATTAAATAGTTGACTTTGCAAATCTACATGACACTGACACCACTGACATGTTTGTGTCACACACATTTGACACTTAATGGTGATTGGATATTATCACCATATATGTGTGTGCGTGTGTCACCTGATTACATTGCTCATACTCCATGTGGATGCTGTCTTGATGTGGGCATGTCTGTTTGCCTGTACTGGTGTTCTTACCTATCAGCACGTGACTGGATATGTCCACAATAATGCAGTCGACCTTGATGCTGTGTATATGTCATATATAAAGACTTACACTGCCTTAACGGACATAACCTGTGACCCTGCATGTATGAGTTTTGCCATATACATCTACACGGCACTGTACAGCAGTTCAGCATCCTGCCATGTATCACCCATGTTGCACATGTGATACACATGGGATAATGGCTAGCCTGATGGTATTTGCAGGGTTGGATATCATCTATAGCATGTACGGTCAAAGTCAACTAGTAGGATATATGCCCTGGGCCATGTATGAGCCTAGGATGAAAAGTTACCTAGCTGTAGCCAACAGGCATGTTTCTGGGGCCAGGTCAAGCAGTGCCACATAACTGATCCACAGGGTTAATGATATATTGACCATGCGGTCATCACACCATGTCTGAAAGAGGGGCAATGTGCAGCTTTGCTGGAAAGGGATGCTTAGTATGGCAGGAGTATGTAAAGTATATGGGACAAGGATCTGTCCAGCATGTGGTGATCCTTGTACTAGGAAGGTGGATGTCCATGAAGTATGTGTTTGAGATCAGGATGTGTACGTGTAGCATGTCCAACATCACTGGGTTGGACATGGCTTTATTCAGGGTAGACATCATGCTACATAATGGAGATGGGGATTGGGAAGGCTGGTGTAGGCCATCTGAACATGGCCAATACCCCTTAAAGGAAATATGTGATCTGGTATGGGTCACTTGATTGTTGAGTATGGCTGAACAATGATCTCTATATTCATGGATGGCACCCTGTCATGATTAGGGTTGCCACTTGACTACCTGACAGGTGTGGTGACATAACTATCACAGGAAAGACAACTTCCCAGCTGCATCCCTTACACACAGTGTCCATTATGTTGACCTCTGCCTAGGTGGTAGTTCATGGGTACAGGGTTATTAACATAGGGGTGACAATGCTATATGTAGCTGTCAGATTGTGGCCATATGTCACACACCTCACCCACAAAGCCCTTCTGTATGTTGTCCGCAACACACATTGAGACAGCTATTGCTCCTAGGTGATAGTCATTCACATACTTCAATAGGCAGATGCCTTCTGTTAGTCTGTGTGGTATAGACTACAATAAGGGGGGAGTGCAATGAATTAACCCTGTCATACAGTAGCTGGTACTGGTGTGATCTGCATGTATTATTCAGACACCTTCTGTAGTGTTGGTTCTGCCAGCAGTCTAGTTGCAAAACACTCCTGTGACATAGGAATGTACATCTAGTATACTGAGTGTAGGTGGAACACAGTATGGGTGATGATGTCCTATGACCTGCCAAGGTTATAATATGCTGTGTGAAATCAACCTTACTGTCATCTACATCTATACTGCTGACATCAAATAAGTTGATCAAGGTTCATGGCCTTTCAGACCAGTCTCAGCAGGGTAGTAGTACAGTACTTCCCATTATCAGTGGTGTCTTCCCCTCTGTGGGTTGTGATAACTGTTGGTGTGCATCATTCAGTGTGTACACAGCTGGACATGATGCTATGTTTTACATGCTGTGTATGTGGAGAGCAAATTATTTTGCCATATGTGTGGACAGGTCCCATGCAGCCTGAGTGCAGCTTGTACCTGCATAGCTGTGGTTACAGGGGCTCTGTAGTGTACATGGAAATATGATTGTGTACCTGTTGGGGGGGGCAGTGTATTTATGTTATCCAAGACCCTATCTGGATTGCTTATTCATGCTCAGCACTTGTTCAGAACTTGTTAGCACTAAATAAGCTACTAATTACTATAACACTCAATCTTCCTCATTACCTAGAGGTAAACAGTTTTTGTACTTACTTTTCCACTTGCTTAGAGAAAAACAGCTCTTGTACTCACTTTCCTCATTTATCTAGAGGAAAATAGTTTTTTTATTCAGGCATGTCCAAGGGTCAGCTCCCAGTGTTCTCTCCTGTCTATCTGATGAATCTGGGTATCTTGAAGCAATGTAGAAATTGCCTCATGTACACAGACAACCCTCTCCTCCTACCATCCAACACTACAACCTGTGAGAGATGCACTTATCTAGCCAAACTGGAGGTAAAGCTCTCTCCAACTAAGACTGAACTTGACAGTCATGTGGAGAAGGTAAACATTTGTACCACACCATACTCATCACATAGTCTCAATAAACCTACACCACCATAATCCACACATAGTTACACAAAAACATTTGTGGAGGCTCTCAATAATAATCTGTCTAAGCAACAGAGACCTCCAAAGCAGAAACACAAGCAGCCTCCATCCCCCAACACAACCTAAATGACACATGGCCCACAGACTCAGTGTGCCACTCAACCACAGCCAATAAGGCAAAACAACGTACCCAACACACTAGTCATAGGTGACTCTATAGTCAGGCACACTGATGTCCCACTCACCAGGCTAAACAAGGAGAAGGTTACTGTCAGCTGCCTGTCGGGTGACAGGATCCGCCACATAACCCACGCACTTAGGTACTCCACAACAAGTACAAATATGACTCTGTCATTGTCCATGTTGGTGTAAATGACCTGAGACATACCTCCCTGGCCTACATGAAAAACGACATGGAAGAGCTCTCTGATCTTGTAGCCCAGGCAGGTATGAACCTAGCCCTGAGTAGCATTTTTGCCATTGCCCAGAATGATACCACAAGTACAAGGACAAAATGGTTGACTTCAACAATTAGCTAAGCTTCTGGTGTCATTCTAAGGGGATCCAGTATCTGTCTGCTTGGGATTACATGGTCGACAGACCACAATGCTTTGCCATAGATGGCCTGCACCTGTCACCCCTAGGATTCTGGATACTAGCTAAGGCTCTTGCTGCCTCTATAGTGCCTTTTGTAGGCAAGGTTCAAATAACAAATTCACCACCATAACAGAAACAGGCAAGCAAAAACTGTGGGTAATGCTACTCAATGCTAGAAGTCTAAATCTCAAAATGCACTCACTTTACTCCTTAAAATGGAGAACATCGATATCTGTGCAGTGACTGAGATCTGGCTCAAGGCTCCAGAGAGCACCCTTGCACTACCAGGCTATAACTCATACCACACTTTTCTGCCATGTAACCTGGACCGAAACACCAATAGTGGAGGTGTGTCCATATTCATTAAGGATCTCCACACCTCCAGGCTAGTTGCACAATGCATCCGAGGTTATCCAAGTACAACTAACTCTGGGCAAAACTGCAATCCAAAGCGTAGCTTGCTACAGATCCCCCACCATGCCCCAGGATTCCCACTCCTCTTTTCTTGATGTACTGGAAAATATTAGGGTTCAACCAAACACCCTAATAATGGGTGACTTCAACTACCCCACCATTAACTGGGAAAACTACTCATGTACCAACTCATTAGCTCAATGCTTTCTGGAATTCATAAACTCCAATGCCCTGGATCAACTTATCCACACCCCCACCAGGGGCAACAATATCCTAGACCTAGTCATTACTAGCATGAGTGACCGGTGTTCCACACCTCAAGTTAACTCCTCATTGGTCCGATCCAACCATAAGCTAATCACTCTTGATATCTACATCCGAACCCCACCCCCCCATTAAGGAAACCACAGTAAAATATTTCTCCAAAGCCACTTCATGCTTCTTAAGACAGAAGTGGTGAACTTCGTGACACCCATGAAGATGGACAATACAGTTACAACTGCTGAATCCTACACAAATGCACTCTATAAGCACTTACACGAGTGCATGGATTGTGCTATCCAAAACAGAACCAAGACGCTATCCTCCAAAAAAAGGAAGCCAATCTGGTGGTCCCCTGCCATAAACAAACTGTACAACAGAAGGAAAAAACTGTTGCAAAAGAGAGTACAATCCCATGAGTGGAGAAGCTCCCTGGTCAGCCTCAGTAAGAAGCTGAGATCCCTTATAAGATCCTCCAAAGCTAGCTATGAAAACAAAATCACCACTAATTCCAAGGACAACCACAAAGCATTCTATAGCAATGTCAAGAATCTCGATGGCAACACCCAGATCTGCTCTGAATTACAGCACAAAGGCACGAAAATTACAGAACCAACTGATATTGGCAACATCCTGGCAGATAGGTTCAGTGCTAACTTTACCCCCTCTCACCCCCTAAAGGGCCCATATCTATACAGGAAGAATGCAAAGTCCCTGTAATCACAACTATGCAGGTAAAAGCTGCACTCTCTAAAGCCAAAAACACAGTATCCATGGGACTGGACAACATCTCAGGCTGCGTTTTACATGAACTTCAGAACAAACTGGCTCCCCACTTAAGCACCATGTTCAATAATAGCCCTGCATCAGGCTTTGTGCCCCCTGAATGGTGTGCAGCAACAGTTATCCCACTCCACAAAGGTGGCGCCACAATGGACCACTGGAACTATTGCCCTATAAGCCTGA
Organism: Protopterus annectens; assembly: GCF_019279795.1. Lineage (NCBI taxonomy): Eukaryota > Metazoa > Chordata > Ceratodontiformes > Protopteridae > Protopterus > Protopterus annectens. The sequence goes on from NC_056745.1 coordinate 1,346,079,724, forward strand.
CTAGCCTGGTCTGCAAGGCTATGGAGGACATCATCATGGATCTCATTCACAGAGACATTGGGTACCTCCAAACCTTTGACCCCACCCAGTTTGGCTTTTTAAGGGCAGACCATGCCTCCTAAACCTGGTGAACTTCTTTGAGACAGTTACCAAGGCATTAGATGAGGGTAAGGAGGTCCACACAGCCTACCTTGACCTCTCAAAGGCTTTCAACATCATTCCCCATTCTGGTATTATCGACATACCCATCCACCTGAACATTAACTCCTACGTCACGAGATGGTTTGCAAAGTGGCTCATGAACAGAACCCACACAGTGAGAGTTGCATACCCTAAGTCCGACTGTAAACCAGTTACAAGTGGCGTCCCCCAGGGCTCAGTCCTAGGACCCCTCATGTTCGGTATATTTCTCTGAGGTACAGGCACGCACAGGAGGACTTTGGCTGAAAAGGTTTGCAGACGACTGCAAATTAGGGGCCATAACTGGTTCCCCAGCTGATACAGACACCCTCCAGAAGGGTCTCACTGAGACAGATACCTGATGTCAATATCATGGCCTCAAGCTGAATGCCAAAAAGTGCATAATCATCCCCTTTGGATAAAATAATTACCCGCTGACTACCACATAGGTGGTAGTCCCCTACATACAGAAAAGGTAATAAGGGATCTGGGAACCCAAGTAGATAGCAATCTCTCCTGTGATAACCATATTGCCAAGGTGGTTAGAATATCCTTCTACGTGGCCCCCCAATCTCAAATGGGTTCGTATTCAGAACAAAGGAGGCCATTGTGCCTCTCTACTCATGACTTATTAGACCCATTAAAGAATACAACACCCCATTTGGGATGTACCTTACAAGACAACTGCAACAGCTTGAAAAAACGCAAAAGTACCACACCAAGAGGATTACTGACCTCAAACAGATGACCTATGCAGCCCAACTAAAGAACTCCAGCTGTACTCGGTTGCATACCGCGTACTCAGAGGTGATCTCTGCTTGACATACAAGGCCCATGTCCAACCCAGTATTGATGGATATGCTCTACCTAAACAAAAGCCCCTGAGAGCCACATGCTCTAGGGATATAAACCTAACCACAACGATAACTAGGACATGCTGGAGGGATAGATTCCTGACCCGGAGACTCCCCATGCTTTGGAACATAATTCCAATGTGCATAAGGCAGGGCCCCTCACTAGCACTCTTCAAGGGGAAACCTTGACGGGTGGATGGGAGACAGACATGCACCCCAGGGATCACTGCAGTGGCTCTGCTGGACAGGGGTGCAGGGAACTAATGGCTCTGCTGTTCAGAGGCACAGGGAACTAACCTAAGGGGGTGGCGGAAGCCAACACACTCTAGCTAGGCTTGTAAATGCCCTTGGGCAGACAACCTACTACCTACCTATGAACCTATGAACCTATTACATGTCTTATGTGCAGGGATAGTTAACTAGCTCTTTCATTTTACTTTGCTATCATGCTGATAAACTGCTGGGTGACTACAAGTCATATGTATCCTGTTATTGTGTATTGTAAATGCCAATAGACATAACTAATGTTTGCCTAACATAACAGTAATGCTATGTAAAATGTAATACATATCTGCCTACAATACTGTACATTACACAGTTATTGGCACAGTATCCCACAATGCAAATCATAATTGCACAGTAGGCCCACCTTCGACATGTTAGTCTCAGTAATACACCCCTACATATGCCTACTTTTACAATATATCAACATATACTATCCACTGTTATAGCACGTACTTGTTGGACCAACCCTGCCACTGACAATGGCTGGAGAGGAAATGTTGGGTTCAAAGCCCTTATATAGCATCCCTTGTGGTGTATGAGGTGTTTGCCTTGTGACCTACAGCAGTACACACATAAATACTACAAGCATTACTATGCTCAACAATACATCACTACAAGATAACTGTTTGCACTATATGCATTGCATACACTTTAATTATTACAGAACAGGCACTACATACACAGACATACTGAGTGTTCTACATACCTTATTAGTAACATGAAGTGTCGTTGACTGTTATTTCAGTCTTTTTCAGTTTGTGTTTCAATCTTCTTTGTAATGTTCTGCTGGTATATACAGATGGTTTGAATGTGTGACAAGCCATCCTTTTATAGTTAAATATCAGTAACATGTGCTATCCTGACCACCAATTTGGTGTTCCAAAGTAGTTAATTACATGCACATCAGCTGTGCAGCTACTCCATTAGCCAATACCATGGCAACAGTGGTGTATAATTGAGTACTCCACTTGAGCATTGTCCCTTTGCCTTACTTTTGAGGAGGACGGCCTGTATGTGTTGTTTGTGATGTATTGCAACAGCTATATGGAGAGACACAGAGATATCAGACCTCCCAACCATTCCGAATTACTCAGTTTTTACTGGGTTTTGGGGTCCAAATGAAGGGGTGCCATAATTCCTGAGTGGCACCCCTTCATTTCTGATTTTTTTGCTTTGTTTTTTTAATTTTCGCACTGTTGGAACTGACATCATTGCATGCGCGATGACTTCAGCTCCGTCAGGCTACCAACCAGTCGGAATTGAGCTCAAGGAGCTCACATCATCATTTCCGGCTGTCCAAAATTGAATTGCGAGTGGGAGGGAATGGGAATAGCAGTGGAACTTGTTTTGCAAGCAGGAATAATGGCAGAAAGCTGGAACAGCAGAGGAACTTGCTAGCAGGCAGAACTGCAAAGCTGGAACGGCAGAGGAACTTGTTTGTGAGCAGGGATAACGGCAGAGGAACTACTCATTTTCAGGGTAAGCTTGAACTGGTGTGTGTGTGTGTGTGTGTGTGTGTGTGTGTGTGTGTGTGTGTGTGTGTGTGTGTGTGTGTGTGTGTGTGTGTGTGAAAAGTACAGGGAATAAAAAAGTCCAATGTCCCTCTAGCCACCACCATTTCTAAGCTGACTGTAAAGCCCAATGTCCCTCTAGCCACCACCATTTCTAAGCTGACTGTGTTATACACATTACAGGTTACACTGTCATACTACCATATTTACTTCTTTTCATGTATTTCATGTATAATTGCTAAGCCCTATTTTACTGCATTTCTTAGTTTGTTCTGTGCCTCTCACTACCTGCTGCTTGTTATATTTTGCAACATAATATATTTACGTTTTACACTGCAGACTAGTTTTCTCATACAAAATTATGATCTGCCATGCTATTTCTGATGTCTGTGAATATCAGCTAATGCCTATACACTGAATAGTGCATTTATTTGATATACAACTTTTAAGTTTTTAACCAAATACAGCTCAAAGCAGTCATGATCTAAAATTACCCGGTGGTGGTGCTGTGGTAGCGTTGTCGCCTCATAGCAAGACATTGTCCCATTCGATTCTCAGCTAGAGCGTCTTCTGTGGAGACATGCATGAATGGGCGTACCTTCGTTGAAGGTTGTGCATTAGGGCTGGCAACTCAGCACGTAAAAATCAACTGCCAACCATTAGCAGACCGGAGTTCTGCTGTGGTGACCTCTAACCAGGAAAAGCTGAAAGACACAACAACAACAACATGTTTTCACTGTAAGTCCTGAAACAAACTGTGAATATCATTTAAAGTCCTGATTTTGATAATATTTTATGTTTGCTACTAAATGTGGCTTTAAGAACTGTTTGCTAATGTTTAAAAATGTGAGTGTAGCTATGGGCTTCCCTCTCCATTGGTCATATTTATACTTTCAAAAGTAATCTGTTTGTTGTTTGTTGCACACTTCTAGTAGAGCTTTTTACTGCTACAAAAAAATCATTATTGCATTTTTTTCTAGGCAAACTACAGTGCTGGTCAGGGCTTTATTTATAACTACATCTTTGATGCTGAGGGTAATTTGGGCCCTGCAAACCATGGCATAGACTTGTTCTGAGATACGCTACCTCTTAGGATCTATTAAGTGATTTAAATGAAAAAAGCATGCACCTCTAGAGTTAGTTTTGTAGTCTGGCCTGTAGATGGCAGCATGAATAACAATAATTATTTATTGTTATTCTGTGTAGAGATAAAAAAACATATATCACACTCAGTATCACATTCTGAGCTTTGTCCAGATTTATTTTGTGCTAAGAGTTGAGAGCTATGATGAGAAGGAGTTGAGAGCTATGATGAGAAGTGAGAACGTTTTTTTTTTCCTGCTAAGAGTTGAGAGTTATGTTCTGAGCTTTGTCCAAATTTTTTTTGTACTGAGTTGAGAACTATGATGAGAAGAAAGAACATTTTTTTCTGCTAAGAGTTGAGAGTTCTGTTCTTAGCTTTGTCCAGATTTTTTGAACTTTTATCCCCTCTCCCCAAAAAATGAAATTGAAAATATGTGGAGCTGCTGAGCAAGATGCCTATGGCTTACATTACTGACATTCTATTTATAGTGTGGGTGTGGAAGTAGACTTCTATGATGGAAATGTTCTGAATTGGACAGTTTTTTCATTATTGGTTCGTGTGTTTTGTTTCATTGCCTACAGTACAGCCTACTGGCAAAATGTTCAAACAATAAATTTAAAATGCGCTCTAACAAGTGTGTTGTATTATACAAGGAATATAATTTAATAAAGTCAGGAAGGTGTATAAAGAAAAGAACACATGTATGTTTCTTGTACTGTGTGCAAGGGGCCAATGATTTGAAAACTGCCTAAAGGTAATCTTCATCCACCACTGGCCAGATGCATTTTCTTTGGATGTGGTGTGGGTTTCAATGCTGTTTCAATGAATGTGAGTTTCAAGGGCAGAGAAGTTTTAATGTCAAGCCTATTTTCATTGTGAGACAGTATTGCATTGTTTACCAGATGATGTCTATTACTGTTTCTGCATTTCTGTGCTGTGAAATGTAAAAATAAAATCCAAATAATCATTGTAGAAGTAAAGCAGTATGCATACATTAGTGTTTATGGTAAATGGGGAGAAATAGCCAGGTAATGGGACATTGGAATGGCTGCAGGGGAACACTGGTGCCATATTTTGGTTGTCTGTTCTTCAGTTTGCGTTTGAAAGTTGGTATCCCACAATTCCATTGGAGCGGGTGGGGTTACGTAATTATGTATGCAAATTACATGTTAATCAGTGTACAGATTTGTACCTATTTTTCATGGGCCTTGTCCAGATTTTTGATGTTTCCAGGGTGAGAGGTATGAGAGATATATTAGCTTCATGACTCCCGTGGATTGTGTGTAATGCCTAGAAGATATTGTTCTACATATGAGTACAGCTGTTATATTTCAGAACATTGCTACTTATGCAGGGTTTGTTTGTACCTGATACTTCTGCAGATGTTTCAGTCTAGCAAGGATGTTTGAGCAGCTCAAGGCTGTATGGCTATGCATATAATGTTAGGTGGTTTACAGTGTGCTCACCAGACATATTTGGTTTGGTGTACATGTATATCATACTGTGCTGTTAATCAGTAATTGGTAACACTTCCTGGTGTACATACAACCTTCTTAAACAGGATTAGTGCAAACAAACACTGTAACATCAGCAGCTGTTCCATTGTATAACAGCAACTATTTCACATAGGGCCATGTTAGTGTGTCTCTGACAAGGTATGTTAAGGCTTATGCAGATGTCGTATAGTGAGTGAATGATTTGTGATGTTATTACAGTATGCATTGCATTGGTCTGGGTGTGGGGGAGATGGTGGGTGTACATAGCAAATGCAGGTGTGTAGGAACTGCTTTTATACATATTCGATATGTGTGTGAGGGTTCCTTCTCTATTTGAACACCTATCCTTTAGTGGACTAATACTATGGTAATTGCAGGCCGATTCATTAAGGCACTGTTAAATGATTCCTGTATAGCATGCAGGTGATGTTAGTCCTTGAGTCCTTTCAGCAATACATCGGAATGTAATAAAGTGTTGCTACATGAAAGCTGACTGTGTATTTCTGTCATAGGTATTTGCAGTCATTGGAGTTGTGTTGGTGACTGACCCTGTTTGGCTAGGGTTGCCACCTTTACAAATGGCCACAGTGGGACATTTTCAGGACACACATCAGATTTTACAGGCCGACACATACCCACAGTCAGTACAAAGGATAGAACTTTACTTTTTTGCCTAAATAAAAGCTTATTCTTGTAGCAGTTTAGTTGCTCATCCTGTTTCTTGTAACATTTAGGTATTTTAGATACAGAAATAACTATTTTATGCAACTATTACATAAAATATGGGACATAATTATGTCCTACCATCTCAGGACATTTGCCATTTTTAATATTTTTGGTCAGGACACAACTACCCAAAGAGGGACTGTCCCTCGCAAAGTGGGACAGGTGGTAACCCTATCTTTGGCTCATGTCGATAGCACATATTTGTAATAGTGTATAGGCATATACCCTCCATATCCTTTGTTCATATAGTTTGGTCGTGGAGGAATGTGTGATTGCTATGGTCCATGTTATACTCATATATGAACACTTCAACCGCTGTATACGGGATACCTACGGAATCCCGAACGCACACAATTCCGACGCCCACAGTACCGGGCCTAGACTCCCAAATCCCACATTACTGAACACTCAAACTTGCAACAGTCAAACTCGCGAAAGTAACACAAACACAGAACACATACACATGCACACACAGACACACTGCTACCCACCACATCCAAACAAACCATCCTACACTACGTATGAGCAGGTGGGCAAGCCCCCCTACACCCCCATGTGGGTGGCTGTGCCCCCCACACCTCCCTACTTTAATATTCTACCTCCAAGATCACACAAACAGACACACAAAGCAAACCCACACCCACACATTACAGTCCACCAGAAGCACACAACACACTCAGAACACACACTTACACATACTAAAGCCCTCAGAAACACACTTACACACAGTAACCTACCTGAACCACAACACCAGAAGCACTAATTAAAAGTCCCTTAACATCGGGATTTTAAAACTCATGCTTCTGGTGTTTCAGTACTGTGGTCTTTAAGCCTCATGATTACGCATGTTGGTATGTCAAGCATTCGGTATTTGGTAGGTATTCCGTTTATATGTACCTCCATGGTTGTGTAGATGTTGTTAACCTATCTATATATATACATATATATGTATATCCCTATATATCTCTCTTTCTCTCTCTCGCTATATATATGTTGATTTATATATATATATATATATATATATATATATATATATATATATATATAAATAGATAGATATAGCATACACCTTTCATTGGGTACATAGCGGTTTGTCCTATTCCCACATAATCCTCCCTTTTGTGTTTCAGCCTGTCAGAATACACAACTGCCATTGGTACATCTCAGGTAGCTTAGCGGTAGGTTATTGTGAAGACTGTGTACATGGTTGCGTGTTCTAATCCTGGTAGTGGTCATCTTACCTCTCAGAGCAGGCACTGTTAGTGCAAGGGTGATTAACACACATTTCAGCAATTGTGAGTGGCTTTGCCCATGATTTGCGCGATGTTCAGCAGAGGTTAAACCTGTGTGGCGCTTATCCGTGTAGTCATGTTTAAGCACCGCTTACCGGCACTAACCGGCGCAATAACCCACTAACGTCTGTTTAAAAGTGCTTTAATAACCTGCATCCAACATCCCCTATCCGGGACCTCAAAATTACATAACAGCCCTTGCAGTTCTTGAAACCAGGACCATGAACATCACATTCACTGGCTTTACCACTGAGGCATCTGAGATGTGTACAACTTTTATGGTGTTTAGTGTGTACAGTGTACTACAACAGTTCCTCACTACTGCAAACAAATGTGTAAGTCACTTGGTGTACATATGTATGATACCTGTTAATGTTCATATGTTTGTTGAAGTCAGTGTTGCAATGTGACCTGACAGGGTGTATTATGGATGAGAATGGTTCTTGTTTTGTGTCCTTTTTACATTGTGCCCATACTCCATGTGTACCCCTCCAGTTCACGTAATGAACATCCGACACAGGCCCTCCTTGATGCATATTCCATTAGCTGGCGGTCCTCCCCCATGCCATTCTCCACATACACAGCAACCATAGGGAATTAGGTTAATATTAATAGTTAGAATACCAGAGCTGCATGTGTTTTGCATACAATTCTATCCATTTGGAATGCTTCTGTGTCACAGTGTGTTCATAGATGTTTATATGTATATATATATATATATATATATATATATATATATATATATATATACATGTGTGTATATATATATATATATATATATATATATATATATATATGTATAGATATATAGATATATACATATTTCTATGTGCACACATCAGTGACGTATAGTACAATTTTCCTGTATTGCACTTTCTGCTTTCCCCTGCAGAAACATACCTTACGTTTTTAGAGTTTTAGAGCTTTAAGAAAGAAGATAGGAATAAATTCCCACTCTCCCCAACCTGAGGACAAGTCAAACCAAACAAATTGTATATGGTACAGTATTAGTCAGGCCTATTTTTAATAGTAACTCTCAAGCAACCAGAAACTGCAGTTATCTGGTTTCTACCAATCTCCATGGGTGCCGGTTAACTGTATGTAACACAACTACTGAATATGTGAAAGACATCCACCTAAAGGGCCATACTACCTCCATATTTCACAGCTTTCATCACACCAGTTGAGTACAATGTACCATTCTTCATGTACCACCCTACACATCTTCTAATGATGTGTAACTGAAGTGTACCACCTGTGCTACACTGAGCTGTCTCACATCATATTGGGCATACCGAGGTAATATCTTTGTTGCATAAACATTACTGTCTGATAGAGCGGAACCCCCATCAAGGTGTTACATCAGATGCATGTGTGATATCTGTTCCGGTGGTGCACACACAGTCCATACATAGCTGTTAAACAACAATCCCAATCCCTCCGAGCTACACGCTCTAGAAACCTAAACTTTGTCACCACAAGAAACAGAACATGTTGGAGGGATAGATTCCTGTCCCACAGACTTCACATACTCTGGAACAAATTAACTATCTATAGCAAACAAAGCTCCTTATTAGCACTCTTCAAGAAAAATCATGATGATTGGATGGGAAATAGGAAATTCACCCCAGGGATCACGTCTATGGCTCTGCTCAACATGGGGCACAGGAAAATAATTTTCTTGGGTGATGAAAGCCAGGGTACCTTTTTGGCTAGGCTTATATAGGCCCTATGGCCAATAGCCTAGTACCTACCTATGAACCTATGTATGTATATATATATATATATATATATATATATATATATATATATATATATATATATTTAGTATTAATTTGTAACACTTATACATATGTAGACTTGTATATGTTGAGTCACACATTACAGTACATTACAATGTACTGTACATATGTACACAAAGTGACTGTCCCATTTGTGGTCTGTACTGTGAAATGCCTGTAGTATAACGAGCACTTACCATGTATACAGATACCACAGGCCAAATGAAAGTAAAAAACAAGTATATACCCGGTTTGTGGATGTATACAGATATGATGGCTTAGTGGTAGGTCCCATGACTATGGTGTGCATGGTCCAGGGTTCAACACCTGCAATGTATTAGACATGTTTTACTACAGAATAAGGCTAATTTAAACAGTTATAAGCAGGTTTAAAGGTGTTTGTGCAACATTATACCAGCGGTTGTACACAGTTAAACAAACTTTACATCCTACAACCTGTGCACACAAATATGGCCACTTCTGCTAACTACTCAGGATAGATACATTTCAGTGACGTAACATCTCACTATGTGCTCACATAACATTACATGGTCTGTTAACTGTACTCTCCAGCACACATGGGTTTATGTGTGTTCCAAATGTTTATTATTCTGTGGAATACTACCTATATATGCAAGCTGTGGTTAAGGTATACTATGTAACATGTAAAACATCTCTGACTTTATTGGGATTTGAACCACAACATCACAGATATTATGCAAATGCTGTAGCCATTACACTGTTGACATTAACGTTCCTTCTGCCTATTTCCTATGTCCATGAATCCTATGTGTAAGCTTGGCTACACAACAGGTGGAGCCACCCACACCCATTGAGCTTCTTGAAATACCGACAACACATGAATTGGGAGACTATACATTAACATCATAACTACGTTTGGCATAGCCCCTCACTGACACACTTCAGGGGAGACCTTGATGTGTGACTGGGCAATAGTATATACATCCCTGGGATCATGTGTCCCAGAAAAATACAGCCAGGGTGTGGGGGAGCCACTCCAGTTTTATAGCTGCAAGACCTGTTGGGAAAATTGAATGCTGTTGGGCTGTCATGTTAACATGCCCTTTTGAGATCACTATGTGCCCCTATCACCCTACAGCACCCCAGTCTTCAACAGCTTCCAGCAACTCTGCCTGGAATCACTTCATTGGCTATGCTTGACAGAGGCTCAGTTACTTCATCAATGATGCAGATAAAGCCACCACACTGTAGCTATGCTTCTAAATGCCCTTGGGCAGATAGCCTACTACCTATCTGTGAACCTCTACAGTGCAGGCCATCTCCAACATCATATGTGATTATACAGAGTTTTCTGATCACAATATACAGTGTAAAATCACCATGTAGTCAGACAGCAGTTAAGTACAGCAAGAGCATACAGACTACTGATACTTAATCACTTCAAAAGGCTATCTTGGAAGCTAGTGGACTTGTATAGGTTTCAGGCTTTGTATTGCTTACCAGTAGGTTACCTACAGGAAAGATGGGACACAAGCACAGACGGGGAACATGCCTGCAACAATGCCATACCAACTTGCATGTGTCAGCCTCAGGCTTTGGAATACTGGGCAAGGCTATTGGCACCCCCATAGTGCCGTTTTTAGGCAGGTCTTACAAGTGAATCTCACCACCATGAACTGCCTGCACAATAGTGGAATCAATGAGGGTTAGGCTACTCAACACCAGCAGTAGTACTCACAACATGCACGCGCTCACAACACCCCTCAGTATGGACAACATCTATATCTGTTCTGTGACTGGGACCTGTATAAGGCTCCCGTGAGCACACCGGCACTACCAGACTACACCCCATAACACACATTCCAGCCACTGAACATGGACTGGCACAGACATGGAAGGGGTGTATCCATATTCATCGGGGATACCTACACCTCCAAGTTAGTGGGGCAACATGATACCTCTGTGATCATCCATGTGAAGCTAACATCAGCCACGACTGCAATGCAAACTGTGAGCTGCTACAGATAACCCTCCATGACCCAGGAGCACCACTACAACTATCTGGAGACAGTGGTAAACATGACAGTCCTATCAGACACCCTGTTATTGGTCAATGTCGGCTACCCTACACTTAACTGGATAACCAACTCAAGTATTCACTTCCAGGCCCAGCACTTCCTGGGATTTATCACCTCATATGGCCTGTATCAGTTGGTAGATGGACTAACAAGAGGTAAAAACATACTAGAAGTGGTAATCACTGACATGTGCAACAGGTGCACTACAGCAGAAGTAAACTGCTCACTGTTTAGATCTGGCCATGAACTATTCACTGATGATTTCCACTCCCAACCATCTCCCCCACCCAAGGAACACACAGTGAATACCTTTCCTACAGCTAAATTCACAGTACTAATGACAGAGGTGGGAGGGTTCACAGCCCCCATGCTCAGAGATGACACTGCTCAAGATACAAACAGAATTAGAAATGCACTCTATAAGCACCTACAAAGATGTATGGGTCGTGCCATCAATGGTAAACCAGGACTCGCTACTCCTACACAAGGACACCAGTCTGCTGAACCCCTGCAATATACAGGCTATACAACTGAAGTAGGACAGTAGTCCAGAACAACAGCAAATCCCAAGACATGGAGACATTCGCGACCAGTATTAGTAAGACACTTATGTTACTCATGTAATCTTCCAAGGCTGACATCCACAGGTAAATAGGCATGGATTCAGAAGATGACCACAAAGGCTCCTTTCGCTATGTCAAGGATCTAAGCAGTAACACACAGATTTGCACTGTGCTGGTGCAATATTGTACTGAATGTACTGACCCTACTGATATCACCAACACACTTGATGATACATTCGGTGCAAGCTTCACCCCCTACAGGGCCCACAACAATACCCAAAATGTACGGTATTCCAGACATCTGAGACATACAGGTGGTAATGGCCCTTTCAAATGACATGACAGAGCACCAATGGAGGCAGATGGTGTCCCAGAATGCATCCTGCAAACACTACAAGACAAAGTGACCCCCCACCTAATATAGCAGCAATTCAACATCAGCCTCTACACAGGCTACATCGCCATTCAATGGCACATGGCAACAGCTATTCCACTTCACCAAGATGGTGACATAACTGACCATGGTAACTACCACCCCATAAGCCTGAGTAGCCTGATCTGCATGGCTATGAAGCGCATCCTCATGGCACTCATTAACATAGACAATGGTAACCTCCAGACACTTCACCCAACCCAGGTCAGCTTGACTGAGTGCAGATCATGCCTACTGAACCTGTTTGACATCTTACAGTCACCAAGACTTTAGGTGTGGGGTGTGGTAGTTCACGCATACTACCTGGACCTCGCCAAGGGTTTTGACACCATTCCCCACTCAGGTATTATTTCTGCACTCACCAGCCAGTGCATACACCCATACATCACAGGTTGGTTTGCCAACATGCTTACACACAGAATCCACATGGTAAGCCTAGCAGCCTCCAGGTCCAGCTCATGACCAGTTACAACTGGTGTCCCACAGGACTCAGTCCTGGGACCCCTACTGTTTGCCATATACTTCTCAGAGGTACGGGCTAACACAGGTGGACTACAGCAGACCGTGTTTGGTGATTACTGCAAACTGGGAGCCATAACTGACAGTCCAGCTGTCACAGACATCCTTCAAGGGGCCTCACATAGACCAACACAGGGTGTCAGAGTTATGGCCTCCAGCTAAAAGCCACATACTGCATGGCCATTCCATTTTGGGAAACTACACACACACATATTAACACGAGTGGCAGACACTATAATTCAGATGACGTAATGGGTATGTGGGGACTGCATTAGATAGTGATCTCTCCTTTGACAATCATATCTGCTAAGTAGTTAGGACATCTGTCTATGTAGGCCATCTGATTACTTAAGGGTTTGCATCTAAACAGTCTGAGGTTATTGTGCCCCTTTACTCATCACTCATCAATCCCATCATCAAGCATGATAACCCATTTTGGATGTACCTCAGAAGACACATCCAACAGATGGAAGGGCCACAAACGTACCTCGCCAAGAGGAATAATGCCCTCAGACATGTGTCCTATGCTGCCAGACTGCATAAACTCTTGCATTACTCAGTGGCATCTCGTTTACTCAGAGATGATATTTGCTGGCCAACAAAGCCGTGTCCAAGTCAGGCTTAATGGATATGCTCTACCTATAGAAATCCATGTCACAGTGAGCCACACACTAATGAGCTACACCTTGCCACAACCATAACTGGAAGATGCTGGAGTGACAGATTCCTGTCATGGGTACTCCCCATGCTTTGGAGCTATATCCCTAATTACAATATACAAAGCCCCTCACTAACACTCCAGGGAATCCTTACAGAGTTGGTGGGGAACAGTGGATACACCCCAGGGATTCCGCAATTGGCTCTGCTCCACAGAAGGACAGTTAGTTAATCAATGGAGTGGCGACAGCAGACACATTTTTGCTAGGCTTATGAATGGCCTCGGGCAGTTAGGCAAGTACCTACCTATGTATCTATGAACCTATACATACAGTATCGACACACGCTGATAGCTTAATTTACTGTTCAGGTATTGACTTACCTTGTGCCAATGGCAGTTGTGTATATAATAGTTGAGGGCTGCCTATGTAGGATGCACACAGTAGACCACCTATACATAACAATTTACAGATGGTCGTGTGTGTGTGTGCCATCCATGTTTACTGTGTGTGCAGGTGGAGAAGGATGTCAGTCCATAGGTGCCTACACTGTCAGTGTGTGTGCTATATGTTCCCTCTTTGCCAAGGCATGGGCATACTGGGCACACCTCCATCTGCCTACTGGGCCTGGCACAGATTGTTTGTGGTCTGAATCACTCTGTGCCTGTGGGGCCCTTGGCAATGGTGGTGGGCTGTGAGGGCCTTCACCATTCTGTCCCTGCTGCAGCTGTTTCCGCAGGATCATATTGTGTAGCATGGCACATACTATGAAGATGGGGGCACACATGCCTGGAGAGTACTGCAAGGCTCTACCAGATATGTCCTGGCCATATTATGATAATGAGACTTTTCTGATTATATTTGAATATGTGGAAGTTGGGATCAAGGACTTCAAAAGCATCAGATATATCATCTGGCTACATGTCTAACTCACTGCAGGTATATGGGCAGTTATTCGTTGCAAATGGTAATAAATATAAGGTATCCAAGAAATTCATGATAAAACAGTAAATTACATCAGATGCATATTTGCAATGGTTCCAACAAATGATTTCCAGTTTCTAGTAATCTGCTTGAGAAATGATTTCTAAATTACAAGAGAACTGTGTTTGTTACATTCCACCACAGAATAAACATGGTCTTCAAGTGCTGTAGTTACTTGTCATAGCACTATTTAGAAATGTTACCTTGTTCTAGTCAGTGACTGGTTAAAGAAATGATATATGCTGAACGGATAAGTTAAGTGGCAGCTTATCACCCACCAACAGGAAACTTTACTCTCCCAAGAGTATAGCTTCAAACGACAGTGTCTGATGGGACTTCTTTAATGAAATCATATAATAGTACAAGTGTCTCAACAAGTAACACATTTGATGTTGATGCTAGAAGATCTGAAGGCTGTGCATTTGATTACCATACTAGGTGTGTAGATTAATTTTTCAGTGCTGATACTGTAGGGCAGCATGGGGGGAGGGGGTGCTTCACTTTTCAATGGGCCATCATTCAGATGAGATGTTAAGCTGACTGAGGTGTTATCTGCCTAAATTGTTGGTAGCTAAAGTGGGTGTAAAAGACCTTACAACAATTCTCAATAAGAGTGGGAGTTCTTTATTGTGTCATATCTAAATATTTCCATTAGCATAATATTTGCATTGTTTACATGCATACATCTATGCAATTTTACAATTGTATCACAGAGATCCTCTTAACTCTCACTCTTTTTGCCACAATCAAAACTTTGTTTTTAACACTTCTCTCATATAATTCAGCACACCTTTCTATGTATACCATAGACAAAACTGTTTTTCAGATGAATGTAAAAATCACTTTTAAAAACAAGTAAAATTATTTTTTTCATACACGAGGTAAACAAACTTTTATTATATTCCCCTAGGAGAGTTCATATTTTGTTGAGCAGTAAATTTCATGTGTACACATGGAAATATTACCACTTATCTATTAATGCCATTACCAGTGTATGCAGAAGAGAATGAAAGATTATCTGTGGGACTCAATAAACTCTGTGTAGTCTGAGCAAAGCCTACATGACATTTATGTGTTTGTGCAGTAAGCAGTAGCAGTAATTACACAGTCATGCTGCGCACTACATTTAAATATAAACAAGAACAGTTTCATGGCTGGCAACAATATTGCCAATGAGAAAACTATGTAAAACAACAGGAATAGAAACCTATTTACAGTACAGCAATCTAGGTTAGCAGGATTGCACAGAATGTCACAATGATTTACAGGGTTTATTATATAGTAATGCATATGGTCCAAACACAGTACAGAACAGTGTATAAAGTGCAGAGTATTGTGAAATCCCATTCCAGCCATTCAGTACAAAAGTTGTGCAAATGATCTGTAAGGGCACATGGACTACCATTTAAAATAAACAGTCAGGGGAAGTGTGTGTATTGCTTAGGGACACACGTATGAATTGTAGAAATGAACACAGTGAAAGAGGACAGGTGAAACATTATAATGTACAGCAGATGAAGGTATTTAAAAAGAATATAGTTGTAGCAGGAACACTAGTCACATATCAACATGGTACAGTACAGACATCACAGTAAAATGGTTTATTATGTGACTGTCAGATAAGGTGACATAACAATGGAGAAGATGTCTTTGTCGGATAAGCATCCTGACATGAGCAATGGAGAGGACATCTATCAGGGATGTTATATACAGTTGATGCTGGGTGCATATTGTGAAGCTGTGCAAACTCATTTGCCTGAATATGAGTGTAATGTCAGCATAGGTCTCCAACAAGTGGGACACAGTTACAGGCCCATGGACAACCCTAAAAGAAGCATGCGCAATCATGGACAATATCAGAATAATACCACCAGTAATCCCATGTCTCTGACACAACATATATGATTCTGAATGATCATAGATGGTTATGCATGGATACACTTGTACAATTACTTATGACATGTCAGGAATCTATGAGGGTAATCAAGCACACCGTCCATGGCACAATCCACACTGTCATGAATGTAACTCATGCCATCAATGTTGTCAAACAGCCATGTATGTACTGTGTGCATCACCAGAACAGGTATTACACATGTATCTGGTGTAACACCTTGATGGGTGTTACATACCATCAGAGAGTAATGTTTATGTAACAAAAAGAATACCCAGGTATGGCCAATGAGATGTGTGACAACTCACTGTGGCAAAGGTGTTACACTTCAATTACACATCACTGGAAGATGTGTATGGTGGTACATGAAGAAGGGAGTATTATACTCAGTTATTGGTGTGATGAAGGCTGTGAACTATGGAGGAATTGTGACCTTTGATGTGGATGTTCTGCACATACTGAGTAGTTGTGTTACATACAAGGTAATACTCTGCACTGGGGCCACATGCTGGTGGATGTTCCACATACCATCTACCCTAGGACACAGGTGACATACCAGTTTGGCCTGATTATAGGGTGTGATGTCTATGTTACCCTTTGGTTGTGCATTTGTTTTCATAATGTAACAGATCCCCCATGTTTTTGTTTCATCTCATGTGTTGTCATGGCTGTGGCAGCAATCTTTGTCTGTGTTGATACTGTCTGTGTCATACTAATATCACAGGTGGAGTCAATGATTGCCCACAATCTGTAGTCCTCCAGACAGCTGTTGGACACAGTATGTGTATGTCATTCTGGGCATACACATACACAGTATGTGTATGTCATTCTGGAGATCTGTGACTTAAATAATGTACAGGAAAGGGCCTTTTAGACAGCCCTGATGTAAAGACTTGATCACTGGACCAGAGATATAGGTCACTTCACATATTTCAACATGTTTACATGCCATGTATCTGAACCAGTGGTCTACCCACTTGGTGATATAGGAGTTTATGGCCGCATCTGACAGTGTTGAGTGAATGCCTCAGAGTGGATTTGTGTCAAATGCCTTGGCCTGTTCAGGTTCCACAGGATAATAGTGTTCTGATCATGCATGCCTTTGATGACCTCTTTCAGGACATCTAACAAATGTAAAAGACATGGATACAACATTAACATCTCATACATGTCTATTGCACACAACCAGGATATTACTAGTGTCCATATAGAAAAGGCCCATAATGTCTCACCAAGAAAATACAGGCCCTACAAACCATGCCATGATGGATGTGGATAGACTGAAAGCCTTGTCACTGTAATCTGTATCATATAGGGTGAAGTGACTTGTGCCTGGCCTACAGGCCGGTCTCTGACTCTCTGCTGATGTGAATATTGCACACCTGCAAATCAGCTATAGGTGATGATATCATATGTGTCTGGTAAGGAGAAAATGGTAACAGCAATGTCCCACATGCTGGCATAAAATGCTCTCTCTAATGTCAATGAAGTGTACACCCACACACTCACACACACACACACACACACACACACACACACACACACACACACACACACACACACACACACACACACACACCAGCTGACTGCAGTGAAAACAGAAGCCCTACCTATTAAATACACCAACTAGAGAACTCTGTATTTAAGGCAAGCACTACAATTCAAGTCTGAGTTGGATAGCATCAGACAACACTTAATAGCTGAAGACATCACCAGTGTCTGGTGAGGAGAAAATGGAAATAGCAGTGTCTCACATGCTGGTATAAAATGCTCTCTCTGATGTCAATCAAGTGCTCAAACACCCCAGTTGGTTGCAGTGAGACAGAACTCCTACCTATTTAAGTACACAGACTGGAAAACATAGTATTTTGTGCAAGTTCCACAGCACAAGCCTGACTTTTACAAGGTTGCAGGACAACTTATAGTGGATGACATCAGCACTGTATGTTGGAGAGAAGATGTTGGGAGGACTGCATGAAATGGATGTGTAGGCATGTTCAGCTGTCAAGATAGCTCTGCATGTTACCAGATTGATGAGTATACAATGTGTAGTATGTGGTGGTTGAGTTCTAATGTGCAGGTATGCTTTAAGAGACAGCATTACAAACCATATGCAACCAGGTGTCCACATTACTACAAGTATTTCAAAATCTGAATGTTATTATCAATCTAATGATGTGCATGGTTTATAACACATTTGTTATTAATGTATGTAGTGTAGTTGATATATTTGTGAACAAGTAATGAGAGACCAGGGGTGCAGTGCATGGGTGGAGGTAGCACATAGCTGCATTCTAAATATGTCATATTTTCTTAGATAGGGCCTTAATTTTTTATGTTTTTACATCTAGTTTCATGACACGATTTAATGGACAATAAACAAAAGTAATAAATGCTATTATTTACTTTGCATAGTGCAACGGTGAGCAGTCAGTTTGCTCTATGGTTGGCAAAGTGTATGTGCATGTGAGATACACATTTCTACTGCTTTCCCTGTTTGCACATAGTTATGCAGTGTGCAAATGCGAGCATCATTGCTAAAATTCTGAGAGTTCTCAGTACTGAGAGCATGAAACACACCTGCTGATTATATGGCAGCAGGTGTAAATGCATTGGTGCATTCATTTTTGAGCCCAGGTGATATAGGTTTGAATTCAGGTATATTAGTTTTAAATAGATATTGATAAAGCAATGCAATTTTACATTACTCTAGCTTCACCATGTTTTGCTATAGTTTGATGTAGCACAAAGTATTTAAACAGCATTGCACAGAGGTAAGCACATCAGTAAAAGAGCCTTTCACCACCGCTTGTCATTCGTACACAATGCCAAACACTAGGCAAACATAGAGGCGAAAAAGTGAAGGGCTCCATCGGTTTTCTTGGTACTTGTGTGTGTTGTGTATGATTCTATTCTTTGACCAGATTATAGGTGTTAAAATTGGGTAGACAGGAAAGTGGTGAAATAGGGGCAAGCAGGGGGAAGAACAAAGGGAAAGTAATATAAGAATGTCCATTAGAGGGAGGTAGGAAAGAACCATAGTTATCCATTTCTTTAAAAGTGTAAACTAAAAATATGTACGGAATATTAACTGAATTTGGACTGTCACCTCTCCACAAAGAGGAGTGACAACAATACAGTCCTGTTGCATAGTCAAATCAAGTGTGTCAAGAAGACGTGTGAAATGGATATCTATATATGAGATGATATTTTTTTGTGGGACACATGCCCTTTTTTTTTTTTTTTTTTTTTTTTTTTTACTTCAGGAAGAGAGGGATGCTTGGTAAGAGACATTGGCATGCCTGGGTCAGGTATGTTGGGTAGATGAGGAAACAAATGACAACAAACAAGACAAACAAGACAAGACATAGGGACAGTGAGGGATGCAAAAGTTTGGGGGACACCATGATTGGGGTGATGGATGGGACAATGCCTATCAAACATGGAGACAGTCATTACTGTCCTCTTACTCCAATGGATTTTGATGTGCTTCACGTCATCTTCTCCTATGGATTGTTAGGGAGAGCAGCCTCTCCATCTGGCATAGGTGTGCACAATCCTATGCACCAAGCCTTGCATCTTCTGGCAGGTGATGAAATCCCCACCTCCGCCAATACTCTCGAAGGGTAACACAGCGTCAACTGCTGGGGTAGTACTACCTGAGGGCTCAGGTAGGTGGGCCAGCAGAGGCAGTGCTGCCAGGTTGGGTCCCGGATGTGCTGGTCATTGGTGCTGGAGCCGGTGGAGTACGGGCAGGCTGAGCCACTGAAGCTCACCTACCTTGCTGTGCTGTGAAGCATTTAGTTTTTTGTTACAGATAGATAACATGGAGACATTTTAATGACACATATTAGAACATAAAAAAAAGAGATAAGTGTTGGGGTGAGAAGAAAAAAAGAGAGATAAAATTAGTACCGCCATATGTGACATACAATGCATTATCATAATTATACAAGTATTTTATCTGACATATTATATTTAAGTATACATCCTAATAACTACAAACTATAATTATGAATTGCTCAAATTAATCCTTGCAATGTGCATATATTTCACATATGCTTGGTCCACTTATAGAGATTACAGTTAACAGCAGGGCATTTATGCCACTTGTAGAGAGTTTAATTTTTGTAATATTATTAAAGAAATACAGTATTATATAGTTGTTACTTGTGGCATTTGAACCCACAACCTCTGACTACAGTCTTACACTTGACTCCTAAAGTTGGTGTGTGCTACAGACCTTTGCATGCACACTTACTTTTACAGTAAGTATATCCATGATTACTTTGCTACTCTCTCTCTCTCTCTGTATAGAAAACAAAAAATATTTCTTTAATTTTAAAGCTACAATAATACTTTTCTTGTGCTGCATGCATACCACTTGCTTCCTTCATTCTCTCCAAATGATGAACATGAGTATGCCGATTCAACTCAATTTCAGGATTAGCTATGAACAAAAAAGCACAGAAGAGAATTGTGCACACCAATCTTGGCTATGTTTATATTTCAATGCATTATAAATTATCTTTCTTAGCATACTTACGCAACTGTGGAATGTCATTAGTCTGAGACTCATCCAACCATTGGTTGAGTTTATCCCTCTTGCACCTTTTTAAGTCACTGAAATGTTCTCCAGTGCATGGGGTGCCAGTCGTACTGTATACAGCAGTAGCCAGACTATTCCAAGCCTCAGACTTGTACTGGGAGCCAGAATAGTCCTCGCAAAAGCCTTTGGCTTTGGCACTTTACCAAGAGTCCAATAAATATTTTGGACTCTGGAACACTCCATCTCTGTGCCCTAAATTTGGAACCTTTCCGTCTAATGCTAGACATGTCTAATCCCAAAAGTAGAGCAATGACAAATGATGGTTTCCTGCAAATTCCTGTTATCGCATTTACTGGTAGTGCAGAAACCCAGGAAACAATGCCAACCATATTTGCATAATAAAGTGGAGAGCAACAGTGCCAAGCAGGGAAGAAAACAATTTTTGAAATTGGAAGGTTAATCTGACACTTGATATTAGTTTGAGCAGTGTCCGCTACTGTAACTGTTAAGTGATTTAACTTTACAGAGATGCACTGGTGGCATAAATTTCATGTCCTGGAACATTTCTGGTTTGGTTTTATACACTGATAAAACTGATTCTTACAGTGTGAGATTCAAAACTATGCATGAGAGACAAAATATTTTCTTCTGCAGCAGTGATTTTCCATCTTTGCCACAAAAGAAGTGCTTCTCAGATACAGTCATGAATCATTCATAAATACAGGTGACAGTCTGAGGTGTTAACCATGTATGTGTGTGACCTGATAAGGTAATTCTATATAGAGTCATTTGTGTATGTGTCAAGTGTGAAGGCCATCCAAGTTCAGGTGGCAGAGTTATACTTATACAAACTTAGTAGACAGTATACCCTCAGTCATACATCTGAAAACACAGAAAAGGTGTCTTATCCCTCATACATATAATTCATATCAGCTCCACTATTTATGATTCAATCTAAAGTGTTATAAGTGAGATTGAATATAATGTGAAATGGAGAAACAGTAAAAATGTCTGGAATTTCCTGTATTAGAACCTAGGATCATGTGTATGGCAGCTCTACACTTATACCTGTCACCATAAGAATGTTGAAATAACACTTGTCTATTTCCTGTTCACTACTAAAACCTGGACTGTCACAAAAGTAAAAACATGTTATACTTCCTATATTAGAACCCAAGGCCATCTGTAGATGGATGCATAATTCCCTACTCATTCTTAAGTTCTGTGTGTTACCTGCCACACAATGTCACTTAGCATGTTTGTGTGGTGCCCAACAGAATTAATAGAATATTTTAAACTGTTGACTGTAAGTACCCTGTCTGCAGGTGTTCAATGGCTATGGATGTTGGGAAAGCATGCTAACTGCTGCACATGTCATTTAGCGGCATTGTGTGATGGAAAGCAAAAACTGTAACAATGCATCCTTTTTTACCTTTACACTATGTCCTGTCTGCAGGTGTTCTGTCTGATTCCTGTGTGGGCCACTAGTTCAGGTTTGTGCACTGCTAAGCATTGCACAAACAAAATAAGCACAGCTAAACCTGACATTCATTGTTTCACCATTTGCCTTGTTTGCACTAAGTTGCACACCACGCAAACACTGTCATTTAAAAAAGGGGGGATTAGTTGAAATGAAGAAGAGACATTATGAAATACACACTACAAAATGTATGTTGGTACACATGAAATATTTGTACACAGGTCTGGGTTTAAACTCTCACTCCAATAAACCTTCAAAATACAGTAAGGGTGTCTTATCCCTCTTTGCTACACAAACAGCTTTGCAGCAGAGAATTAAAATCATTGTGCATACAACCAACTGCAGCATCATCCACAGTAATAACAAAATATATAACAAGTTGTTTGTACATGTTTTAATTTCAGATGTAGTGCACTGAGTGATCACACAACCATGTATGACTATTGCTTATATAAATGCAGCTCTGTCTTCTCTTTGTGTTTGCTGCTCATTCTTGTCTTATCAGACTAGTAATCAGAGACATGCAGTCAGAAAGCCATTCTGTATCATTGTCCTTAAAATGTGTGAGGATTTTAAATGGCAATAATATATAGTTGTCAACAAATGAAGGGGAGGTTGGATGTTACTGAATAGAAACTG
The DNA here is from genome assembly GCF_019279795.1 of Protopterus annectens. Taxonomy (NCBI): domain Eukaryota; kingdom Metazoa; phylum Chordata; order Ceratodontiformes; family Protopteridae; genus Protopterus; species Protopterus annectens. The sequence continues at coordinate 1,346,102,710 of NC_056745.1, forward strand.
TGAAATGTGTGCTGCTTAATTACATTTAAAACCTTGATACAATTACTTCTACACTTTTTAAATCTAGTCTGGCTGACACACCCACTGGAGGTAGGGGAGTCTAAATTGCTACTATGTTTTATTTCTCCATACCAGTATTCTTTCACAGTTGCAATCCATTAGCAACAAACACTGAGGGAGTACTTGTACTATGTTTACATATGATACACAGAGTCAAGTAGTTGGGATTCAGCAATTCTAATGAGTTTATACCTCATTTGCATATTCACCATGCTCACAGCCCTTAATCTACATCATAAAAAGGGAACCATGTAGCTAGGAAACCTGAAGGTGAGGATACTTGTTTATGTGGATAACACAGAAGAAGATATTACTTTGGGATTTATGTGCACAGAAGACTACTGATCTTGATAAGGTATGCTTTCATTTTTCAGTTGTATACTGCATATGCTGAAATGTCAATAAGAAAAATCTGTTTATATATATATATATATATATATATATATATATATATATATATATATATATATATATATTTATATATATATACACACACATTAACAAATGTTACTTTTATCTGTATGCATTTTTAAAAGTGTACTGATGGCATGGGCATGTTTGTCAGGGCATTTCACTTTCTCAGATGCACAGCCTTATTAAGTCACATCATAAGTGCTAATGTTACAATTGCTTTTCTCTGTATACTCTTCTATGGTTATATTTGTAAAATGTAAATATCCTACATTGTCAATGACACAGAAGTTTTAGCCTTCTAGGATGGACCAATCACACCTCTAGAGGAGTGTTGGCATTGGGCACAGCTAGACATGACTGGCAATAGCTTAAACTGGAATGTTCTATGGTAAATATGCACACATGCTTCAGGGACAGTTTATTTGACAGCACTTTTAGCATTTCACTGATGGTTTGTTAGAAAAATGTGTCATTGGCCTGCTGTTTTGGGGGTGGGGAGCAAAGTTGCATTTTTGTTTTGGCACAAACAAGATTCTGGCTATTGTTACTCTCCTTGTTTTGGATCTAACCTTGATTTGCATGTAATTGTAATATGTTACAACCACACAATTCCTTTTTTATATTTTAATATCTTGACTGTTTTATGTTTCTCCAATGGGTAATAATGAAATGCTACCTTTTATGTGTTATATCTATACAGGACTTTTATTTATGTGATATTTATGTGTATTATCCTTTTTTGTGTTTTACGTCACCTAGGACTATGGCACCCATGCGACCCAATCCCCGGAATCCCCTTCAGTTGCCTTAAAAATGAAGTAATTGTGGAAGCATTTAGGCATCATGGTGCCTTTCTGCTTGAGAGGGGATGTGAGGATTTGTCAGGCAGAATGCAAATTTGTCAGCAGATAGTTGCTGATGTGAATGCAGTATATGGCCAGAACAAGATATATGATCAGGTGCGCCATAGGGTCACTGACATTGTTTCATCAGCACAGAGGAGAGCAGCTGCAGTAGCCCATGAATGGATGGGTAGCAGTGGGGCTGCAACAGAGCCCACCGCTAAAAGCAAATGAAGGGTTCCTGTCCACTGTCAGTGATCCAGACAGCTCACTGTAAAGTGCAAAACAGCATGTCATTGATGACATGTTTCAGGGAGGATAAGTATGTCCCAGGAGGAGCTTCCAGGTAGGCCTACCTACCTCAGTTGTTAAATACTTCTTGTATAGTAAAAAACTGACAGCAGTACTTCAGTTCTGTTTAACATTAAATTCATTTGGTGGGGGATACTTGTAGATTGATACAGTTAGCAATACATTCTGGTTGTTTACACATGGGCCTATTAGGGTGGATGTGTCATCCAAGTTCTTGTTAAAAGCATTAATGGACATATAAAGGGCAAAATGTTTTAACCCCCTGTGTTACTGTTAATTGTGATGATGGTATCCTTACCTTTTTCTTAACTTCTTCCAGGACCATCATCCATAAGAAGCATAGCATCATCTGCACATGGTAAGCCAAATGTTTTAATGTCAGTACTGATGAGCAGTTGAAAGAAATATTTATTTTATCCATATGTGTGATGCGGGTGTCGAGACTATTGTGTGTATTGCTGTACTGTCTGTAGTAGTGGCACCACTGTTAGTTTGTTAGAATATATTGGACTATGGTAGTGTAGGTATTGATTTCTTTCCTGTGTTTGTTGCTTATTATCACAAGTGATCATGACAGTGGAAGTGTAGAACTCTTACCATCTGATGTCAGAGTATTGACAGACTCTAATGATGATAGTGGACAAACAGAGGCACATTTGGGGAGTGCAGATGTTGAATCTGACACTGAAGTTGACATTCAACCATCCCCTGTAATTTCATTGGACACAGCCAGTAGGCCTACACCAACCCATTTCAGTGAGCCCTCAGATATTGGACAGATGGAAAATGAGACACTCAATTAGGGACATGTGGTTACTGCGGCTTCAGTGCCTGTTGACTCTAGCTGTAGCCAAAGTGTGGACAAGGTAATATGCAGGAGGGTTGTTAGGGGTGCTCAGAGGAGGTCTGCTGTCCATTCTTCACCTGATACAGATGTGTCTTCCCGTGCCACTCGACATATGTTTAGGGCCTTCGTAAGGTGCAGGCACGTTCCAATAGGTCCTCCAGAGAAATGCTTAGAGTTGTAGATGTGGCACAGGCTGACATGCATGACTGCCTTCACTGTGTTGCTAATTCAGTGGATTGGATGAATGACACATTGGAATGGGCAGTGTCTGTCATGGAACATCTGCTGGGAGAATGGGGATGCCATCCACATGGGCATAGTTTAGCCACATTATCTGATGTTAGCTGACGTGGTCATGCCTGATCATGCTCCCATAGTGGCACTACTTCCACTGCTCTGTCAGTGGTTGAGGTGTCTACACCCAGACATGGCAGGACATGGGGTCATGTATCTGGGCATCCTTGTGAGGGGAGCTTGTTCAACAGACATCAGTCATGTTCAGGTAGCAGCAGTGCATCTGACCATGAGCATGGACATGCCAATGCAACTCCTGGCAGAGCCGGTTCCTATGGTTAGGTACAAAAACGATGAACTGCCACCTCTACTATGTATGTCTCACACCTGTCTGACATACCAGTATGTAGAACTAGCACAGAGCTTGGCTTTGTTCCTGCAGACACTCACACATCCATTTCACCTGGAAGGCCCATACAGACACACCCATAACAGTTACATGGTTCAGCCATGAAGCTTACAGCTCATTTTGCCTCACTGGCTATTTGTTACTTTATCCGAATGTCTGCTTGTTTCTCTTTCTTACTCACACTCACTCACTGACCTTTTGTGTCAGCCTTAATAGATGCAACATTATGGAAAAGGAAAGATGCTGAGTCAGTGAGCTGATGTTAGGTGACTTCAACCAAATATGTGATTGTGAAGGTCTGAAGGAGGCCTAGGTGCTAAAGACTCACAAGGTTTTTACTTCATTTAAATGTACACTTGTCTTTCATACATGACAGCAAACCTCTCCATTCATAGGCTCCTAGCCAAAAAGAATAATTATCCTGATGCTGTCTCACTCTTACACACACACACACACACACACACACACACACACACACACACACACACACACACACACACACACACACCACCCTGTGCAAGTGATGATAACTGTGCCATATCCTTGTTTTCTATCTTTTGGATTCAGAGATACATATCATTTGTGTCTGATGCTCACAGTGCATAGCCGACTTAGTGCTTAGTATATCTGCATTTCTGTTGTTTTTAGCTAATTGTACTTTTGACATATTTTGGTCTTAGGAAGTTAGACAGTTGATAGAATCAAAACTTTTTTGCATCGGTATTTTTAATAATCTTCTGAGGATTGTGAAGTTTGAAACTGAAATGTGTCTCATTACTTTCTAACTTCTCTCTTTAATGATTTTGCAGTACAAAAGTATGAGGGGAAACTGAGGACATTCAGTGACCATCAGTACTTTTGAGAGGTATGAATGTGTGAATCTTTGATGCCCGAGGCCTACTACTTGATACTGGACACATATAAGTCACATAAGTCTCTGCTGTCACATGTTAAAGTCATCTCTGTACAAATCACCCACCTTTTATTTGCTTATATTACCAAGTAACAACATGCAAGAATATGCCATGCATTCATATTATTACAAAATACACTCCAGGTTCAACACGTTAATCCAGCAGTTGCACAGTTTCATTTCAAGGCTGACTCTGTCTGATGCTAGCAGTACACAGCCATTACATGGGTAGATAAAGGTTGTGAGCATTGCCTTGCATCAGTATTACTGTATGTATGTGCAAAGGATGAAGGTTTTAGTCCCTTATATCATGAATGACTGTGCTATGCATTGCCTCTTAGCCAGTGGGAGGGCATATTGAGCATGCCTATGTTTGCCTACATCCACAGTACTGTTGATTTCCCCCTCTGACTCCTCACCTGTGTGTGGCTGTGATGACCTTGCCATTGGTGGTGGGATGTGGGCCCCTTCCTCTTGTTCATCCTGCTGAAGCTGCTCTCTCAGAATGATGTTTTGAAGCATGGTACAGACAGTGAATATTTCAGTACATGTTCTTGGATTGTACTGCAGGGCTCCCCAAGATGTTATCTAGGCACTGGAACCGCAACTTCAGCAGCCCAAACACATGCTCTATGGTATTTCTGGTTTGAGTGTGTTCATCACTATGGTGTTCTTCAATGGGCATCAGCCATAGTTCCAGTGCATAAAATTCTCCGATGGATGTGGAGAAAACACTACCGAGGTAGTGGAACCTGGCAGTCACTCACAATTGCTGATAAAAATTACGTAGATGTTGCAAAAAATTACGAACTGGAGCAGTGAAAATATTCTTTCAGATAATTCACTCGACAAAGACTCCGTGCTATTGTCACCGTTTATTACAAGTATTACCTAGGTTTCGTCCTATGCATTGGCAAGACACGTTACACAGAATACCAATCATTACTTTAGATTTTTCGGGGCATCACAAATTATTAAGGATCAACAAGGTAGGATTACCACCTATGATTTGGATGCAGAAGAATTAAAAATGCAGATTAAGTTGAATGCATACAATTGGCCTGGTATTAACGAGTGTTGTAGTATTAAACCCATTCTTAGATTAAAAAATATCAAAGGAAGATAACAAAAAATATCAAAGGAAGATAACATATATAATTTTGAAGGTAGTATAAGTAGATTGACATACAACATACATTATTCAATAATATTTTGTGGATGTGCACACAATGTATATATTCATATGTACATAGATTATTTTTTATTTTATTTTATAAAGTTTTTAACTAAATGCATATATATTTATAAAAATGTATATATTAATGGATTTATATATTCATAATTTTTATACATTTAATTTTGTATGCTGGCTATTCAATATATCCAGTGATGTACACACTCATACAGACAACATGTTTTATGTTTTCAACATATCTATATATTTTCATAACATATTATACATCCATATGCAATATTAAACGTTGTTTGTTATATACATAATTAAAAAACATTGATACACAATTTTTTATAAAGTATAAATTTTAATATTAAATTTTAAATTATTTTTATATACGGTATATAATAACATTTGTCATAGCTATATATTGTCCTAAGTGGATTGTTCAAGTGGATTGTTAAGACAATGTTAAATAAATTTTAACTTTTTTATACAGATTTATATTACCTATTACATACATAACACACATATACACTTTTTTTGTGTTTTTAAATGAAAGGCGTATGCCCAGGATTAATTGATTAATCAATTTAATTTAATTAAACTTAATTGATGTATTAATTATTCAGTTGATCTAAGATATATAAGCAGGTTGTATATCACAGTTTATGTAATCTGATGAAGTCCGTGGAGACGGACGAAACCTAGGTAATACTTGTAATAAACGGTGACAATAGCACGGAGTCTTTGTCGAGTGAATTATCTGAAAGAATATTTTCACTGCTCCAGTTCGTAATTTTTTGCAACATCTACGTAATTTTTATCAGCAATTGTGAGTGACTGCCAGGTTCCACTACCTCGGTAGTGTTTTCTCCACATCCATCGGAGAATTTTGTGGTTTGGGTTTTTGTCAATTACATAGTTCCAGTGCATAACCTGCATCCCCCAGTAAATGACTCTGTGAGCATACCTTTCAGCTATCCAGGTTTTTGCCTCATATTTTTGGTCTGTTTCTCATACAATTTGTCTTTTTCTGACAAATTATTGAACTTTGAAGTCAATAAATAATAGTAAATAATAAAAGATATTTGAATTTCAAACTTCATATACTTCAGAAAATATATAATAATTCTAAACCTGTTATTCTAGCAACTTTCTACATTTATAAGAGCAGTTTTTAAAACTTCTTCCTATATTTGGACCTTTGTCCCCTATTAGTCCTGGCTTTGTCCAGATTTCTTGAGCTGAGATGTTAAGAGTTATGCCTGTGGGATATCACTCCAGCTGAACATCTGATACAGTTGCGAGGTGTGCCAGATATGTGAGTCATGGTAACTACCTGGGTTGCCAGCACACACATTTAAAATTATTCCCTTAGCATTACATATGACTTGGCAGTTAATAGAGTGGAAGCTTGAGAATGAAAGTCAAAATATAGAAAAAACATAAAAAATGTATTTTTGCAATGGGGCAAGCCCACTGAGCAACCCATGTGTGGAGGCTGTGCCCCCACACCCCTAATACAGACACACACACACACACACACACACACACACACACACACACACACACACACACACACACACACACATACACACCTACTCTGAGATCACATAACTGCTGGGAAGGGGCAAATTCCCAATCGCTATGGTACCATGAACCCCCATTAAGTAATGCCAGCATTCTGCGATCATATAACAATTCTGATACTTGTGCTAACATTACAAATGTTTGAAATTCTGATTTTAACCAAAGCACTGCTTCCCATTGCTACATACCATGTGTAGCTATTTGGTTGGGTTATCCTAACTTTTAGAATGTTATAAAGACTACGTCCCAAGAAATATTCATATTAACATTTATTATTCTATTTCGTGAGTTAAATAATTTATGCTCAGTATGAAAAAAAGAAAAACTTAATGAGCATAAAATATTAGAAAAAATATCTTATAATTTAAAAATATGCTTTAAAAAGAAGTATGTCTCATGTTCTTTAGAGTGCTTCAAGAAAAACTGAAAATGTTAGGATAGTGAAAATCCAATACTAGCAGAAGAAATTTGTCATCTGTCAGTCTCTTAAATTCCCACAAGATGTGTTTCTGATTGGAACAAGGGAATTTTAAGGCAGGGAGTTGACAATACCTATGAAATAATTTGGCAATACTTTTTATACTGAACCATAATGACTAAGGATATTTAAGAAGTATTACCACTTTTGTTCAGTAAATCAAAAAATGGCACCAGTAACCAGAAAAGCTCTACTGCATGCTGTATGCTCCTCCTAGGGCTCCATTTTCCATTATTAGGATGCTTGTTATGGGTTGTTGTATTAGTCAGGAAGGGGACATCATCACAGATTGGCTTTGGTGAGTTACTGAATAAAGCTATCATAAACTATCCATTCAGGATTGATCACTGCAAAATGTGTTGGGTTATAACTGGGATGTTTGACACATCAAGGTCTGAATGCTACAGCTTCATATATTTTGCTGACGGACCCAGTGACAATTTCACCATATCGTCTTCAGATAGATGAGCTCACTGACAGGCATGATACAACTATGAAATGGCTACTTCATAAATCTGTAGACAAAGGGAACACCAGCTGGGATGTTATATTACCTTTGCTGTTGTGTGCTTAGCATGAGTTGAATGATAAGCACACAACAAAGGTAAGCTTATCATGACAGTCATCAGGTATTGATTAAATTCACTCCTTTCCATTTAATATTTGGGAAATATCCCAGAGTCTTGTTAGACATGACACAGGAAACCATGACTCAGCCTGATAAGCCACAGGATAAAACTCTGGTAGGATGTTGGTGTACCTTAACCACAGAATTAGAGAAGTATTACAACACGGCACATTTTTATACTCGGTAAGTTCAAGAATGAAAGCTTATATATTATGATAAAACTGTGAATGAAAAATATTTTCATACTGGGGAATATGTATTGCCATTGCTATCAGAGGGTAAAATAAATTTCATCTGTAATGACTAGGTATGTACAGTATTGTTTAGCAAATGGAACATTTCCCTTGTCTCTACTTGTCTAGCATCATCATCATTATTATCAGCCCCCCCTTTTCCCATTTTTTTCTACATGGGGTCAGCGTATCATGTTAACTGTCACCATCTCTCTCGATTCAATGCCACACTCCTGCCTTCTTTGATACTTATGCCTGACTGTCGCAGATCTTCTTTCACACAATCCATCCACCTCTTTGTTGGACATCCGCCTTTCCTCTTATCTTCTGTCCGTCCCAAATCTTCTTCACCAGGTTGTCTTCTGCTTTTCTGCACGTGTCCAAACCACCATCATCTGTTCTCTTTGATCTTTTCTGCAATTGGAGCTACATGCTCTTATATCCTCATTTCTTCATCTGTCCCACAGAGTACATCCTACCATCCTTCTCAGGCACTTCATTTCTATCACCTCTGGCTTCTTCATCTGCTCTGGCTTTACTGCCCAGGTTTCTGTACCATACAGTAGTACTGATTGCACCAATAGCTTGTAAACCTTACTTTTCAGCTTCTTTGGCATTCTTCTGTCATAGACTACACCTGATACTCTGTGCCAGCTGGCTGCAGCCCCTCTGATTCTAGCTTTGACTTCTTCATTCAGACTTCCCTTCTTCTCAACCACCCCTCCCAGATGATTGAAGTTGTTTACCTGTTCCACTGCCTTCCCTTCTATCTCAAATCTCAGCTTCTTCTGATTTCCCCAGTTTTCTGCTATTACCACTGTCTTATCTGTGCTTTAGTTTCATCCTATGTGGGATCACAGTTTTGCATTCCATTGCTCTATAATTTGTTGGAGTTCTTGCTCAGTCTGCCTGTAATGCCACATCTGCTTGTCTATATCTATATCTGTAATATGTAAATTCTGCTGAACAGCTTGTCCTGCTTCTCTAATGAAAATGAGCTATGCCACATTAGTTTCTTTTCCATGCAGTAAATCACTTAAATGAAAATAAAACATAGAAGTGAAAGTGCTAGTCTGATAAATATACACTGGGTATCAGACCCTCACGACAAGGACAGAAAGAACAATAATGACAGATATAGCAAGATATCCACAGTTTTAAGAACAAACCAGTGTGATAACAGAAAGTAGTTCTCTTATTCAGAGGAAGCCAGATACTTAGACAAAATGGCACTTATTTGGGATTCTGTTACAGCTATAAGAATATGATAAATAGGGTGATAAATAGGGGCTGTATCAAATGCTGAAAGATGGCCTAACTAAACCAACCTGCTGGTGATTGGGTCTCTCTAGTGGTAGGTATGCCAACATAAAATACTGATAAGCATTCAAACCTGTACTGGTTTCAAATATTTAAATTCAAAATCATCTTTTGATACATATTCTGTGCCAAGAGAAGATAGACTTCATTGAACAAGTGGAACAAGCAAAATATTTTCTTCACTAGATTGGCAATATGGATATGGGCAAATTCTTATATCTGGAAGTATGAGGTATATTGCTTTTTAAAATCCAGTAGGGTGATGCAGTGTACGAATGGAACTTGATTTACATGGAACATATTCTTTTTTGGTGATTAAAAGATGACATATTATGTCCTGATATTGTTTTCAGTTTATACTGCAACTCACAGGTACAACATATTCAACAGGTGTGTTCACTTTTGCAGCAAATTGGATTAGTAGCTAAACAAAGTAAGTTTACATTTTGCATACAGGAAGGGGAACACTTATGGATTCATGTGGGAAAAGGGGAAGATACTACCAGTTCAGGACAAACTACAGGTTATTCATAAAATATGTTCTCTACAAACTATATGTCAGTTTCAATTCTCCTTAGTTCTGAATGGATATTATTTAACATTAATTCTGCATTTACAAAAAACACATTCTCTTTGAAAGAATTATTAAATAAATGTAATAGGACCATGTGGAATCATTTCTGCAAAGAAACATAAAAGATAAAACAATTGTCTAATGCTCTTTAGTTAAGGATATCATGTAGCTCAAAGCCAATTTTCTTGAATGTTGATGTTTCAAATGTGGGATTAGGAACTGTGTTAGGACAAAAGTTCAATGGACTTGAACACTGTTGTGTTTTGGGGTTGGAAATTACATTACAATGGAAAAAAAGTGTTTTGCAATTAAATAGGTTATATAAAATCATGATATATGTCACAAATGCATTTTCTGCTTATTCTAATAATAATTCATTCTAGATCAGCTGATCATGAGATGGTCATTGTCATTTTAAGAGTGTATGTTTATGCAACATTTTAAATCAGGAACAGACACTCAGACTACAGATTATTTGTCAAGATATGGGATGGATGTAAACAATGTTCAGAAAGGAAATGGAGAAGTAGTTGAAGCAAACTGAAATATTATAATATGCACAGCCATCCTTATTTATTTTACAGTGCAGGTAACCCAGGCAATGTCAGTAGCTGCTTTACAGTTTGACAAAGAATATGTCAACAGTCATCGAGTTACCCCCATTCACCAATACACACACACTCACACACAAACACACACATGCACACACACACACACACACACACACACACACACACACACACACACACACACACACACACACACACACACACCTGTATGTGGGTGTCAAATGCTGGTCCTTTGTTCATTTTATAAATCTGTTTGCTTACTAGTAAACCCGGAAGGTGGTCTAGTCTGAAGGACCTTTTCAGGCCCAAACTAGGCCACAGGTGCAGCCAAATATATTTCTAATGCAGTTAATTGTACAAGACAACTCAGGTCACACATAGTGACATACATTTGCAATGCCAGACCATATCATCTTCGATATAACCCAGCTGTTTATACACTGTAGTCAACTGGTAACAGAAATCATATGGCTGAAATGGCCATACTTCAGTTCACTGTGGTAGTGCAACTGCAGGCAGAAAAAGAACTCAAATATTTTCTAGGCTGCAGGAGGAAATATAGTCAAAGGGACTCACAGACCCAGTTATAAGTAATATATGATAGCATACATTCATAACATGGCAAACACTACTGTAGGCAGAACTACCTGTTGAGAGATATATTATTAAATTCATTATGATGGTGGAAAGCTATTTAGTCAGGTAATCATATAAATCATTGATACAGGAGAAGTTTACAATAAAGAAACTATGATGATCATTTAAGTTATATTTAAAGGGAAAGACATTTAAAATGATATGTTTAAAAAAACACTGGAGTGGTATCCGGCACATTCTTCATGTATCACCTGTGTAAAGAATGCAGCCACCATTTTATGCCACTGTGAATACCAAGTGGAAAACCGCATATGCATAGAAGTGCATTGGGAGAGTCTGTGATGGAAATAAAGTAATGGGAACGCCTGTTCTCCTAATGAATCCAATTTTGTTTTAAGCAGGGAGAATACCTTGAGGAAAAAAGAAAATATTATAAATCAAAAGGAATTTAATAAAGAAAGAAAAAGTGAGAAAAGTAACATAAAAGATTACTACATACCTGGTGGGTAGTTTTATTAGGTGCCATAAAAGACAGGGAATGTTATAAGGAAGCCGCCCTATTAAAAGAAAAAGAGAAGAATTCAAATAATTATGAAATCATACCTGATTTGAAGGGATATTTTACAGCTACATAATTAAGGTTCTTATACATAACACAAGCAGATAGATATAATTCATAGTGGAAATGAATGATGATGCAGGACGTAATTCAAGCAAGAAGGAAAGAATGGGAATTTGGATGCAGATCATTAAAGAGGATAACAACAGTAATGCCAAATATCATATTCAGAAATTATACTAAGAACTAATTCAACATGGGAATGCAGAAAGGAGAGTCTGCTGATAGGGATGGCTATAATTAGGGGTACACAGAATAGGCAAGAGGGTGGTGGAATTTGCTGCAGGAAGCTGGCAAAGGAACTAAAACAATGGAAAAAATAGAGAAGGAAAGGTAATAAAATGGGAAGAGGCCAAGAAGATATTTGAAATGCAGGCTAGTGATTGCCTCCCTTATCAGTGAATGATATCTGAGTAAAGGCAAAGAGAAAGGGATAGGGGAATCCTAAATGAAATATCTGTATTGGTTGAGTTTTTAATTGAACCTAGAACAGAAGCTGTTGTTAAAAAAGGATAATTCGTAGGGCATATGAAATATTGCAAGATAAGTATAGGAATTAATCAGAGAGGTTAGAAATGATTGGGAATAGAGAGTAGATATGCAATTTACAAAAGATGATGAGAAGATATATGTATGGCTCCCAAATATGCAACAAATTCTAGAAGATTTAGGATTTTTGCCCAGATGTGTTTGCATAGATAATTTTATACCCCAATCAGACTCCAAAGTATTTTTCCTCAGTTAGATGGCAAAAGTTAGATGTGTGATGGGGAAGAAAGAGGTAAATGGGAACATATGTTCTGGGAATGTAATGAGTTGGCAGACTTTAAAAATTCCCTACAGTATACAGAGCAAATTAGTGCAACTAAGGAAATTATTTTTCTGAGATAGGATACAGAATCGGATTTGCCTAGACATAGGGTTGCCACCTTCTCAAATGCCCAAAGGGGGACATTTTTTGTAGAAATGTGAGATTTTGCAGGACAAAACATACCCATGGCCAGTGCAAAGGACAGAACTTCACTTTTTTGCCCAAATAAAAGCTTATTTTTGTAATATTTGAGTTGCTTATACTATTTCATATGATATTTATGTATTCCAGATATAAAATAACTGTTTTGTGCAACTATTAAAGAAAACTTAAGAAATATATTTTATCTTAAAATCTCATGACATTTGCCATTTTTTTTTAGTTTTTTCGCAGGACACAACTGCCCAAAGTGGGACCGTCCCTTTCAAAGAGGGACAGGTGGTAACCTTACCTAGACATAGTAAGGCCTTTAATTCTGGTGGCTGCCAAAAAGCAATTTATAGAAAATGGAAATTAAAATCTAAACCAACTATACTTGAAGTAGTGAATACTGTAATAGAGATAAAAGAACAGGGAAGTGATATTTTTAGTAAAGGTTAGAAGCAAATTACATAAAAAATGGAAGTTGTGGGAACAAATATATGCAGAAAAATGTTTTGGAGGAGGAATGAGGTTTGAGAAAATGTAGTAATTTAATAATTTATGTAATGTTCTGTAGAATACAATATTTATAACATTTAATGAAATATATATTTGTAAATGTGAACATGGTAATATGGCTTTGTTACTCCATCTAATTTTGGTAAAAACAACATAAACAGTTTCAACAAAATGGAGATAAACAGAGATTTAAGAAGAAATGGCAAAGGGGTTCCAAGAAGAATTCTGGAAACTCCCAAAACCAAGGACAGTTCAATAAGTCAGAATGACTGTTTAAGAGATTTTGTTCTCCTTCCCAACCTGGCAGCCCCTTTTTTTCCTTTCATAAAAGTCTGAATCTCCACTTTTCGTTTTGGCAACTGATAGTGTCAGACAAATGTGTTCTAAAGATTGCTCATCAGGGATGCAGCTGGCAATGGGAGGAAATTCATCCTTTTTAAGGGGTAATTCATCATCCTCCAGAGTAAACTCTTATGTTTCCACCTGTCCTCCTTCACATATTATCCCAGGGAGTGATAAAACAAGTTCTTACTTCTCAGGTGGGAAAGGAGTTTTATTCAAGGATGGTTTTAGTGCCAAAGAAAAAAATGCTTGAAGACTAGTTCTTTCTTTCCAAAAGCTGTTTGTGATAGCACCCACATACAAAATGATGTCACTTCACAACCTGTTATCTTTTTTTCCTCATTTAAGTTTCCTGGTAACACTAGATTTAAAAGATGCTTATCATCACACTGTTCAAGCATTTTGTAAGGTTTTGTGTGCCTGGATTACATTATCAATTTCCCTTTGAACTATCCACTGTACCAAGAGTCTTCACAAAGTGTGTAGCTCCAGTTATAACTCATTGGAGACTAAAGGGTATCCACATTGTTCCATATTTAGCTGACTTGTTTATCTTTGCAGAGTCTTTTTTCAAAGTGTCAGAATCTGTATCTTGGTTGAGAGATTTCTTACACAAGTTGGGATTCCAACAGAACATTCAAATGTCTTTCTTGATTCCTTCTCACAGGATTGTGTTTTTGGGGTGTCAGTTAGATGCCACACTTCAAAGAGATTTTCTTCCAAAGGAAAAATACAGCTATATCCAAATATACTTCCAGAGTTTTCTACTTATACTTCAGTCACTGTGAGGGAATACCTCAAGGTTTTGGATATTATGGTTTCTCTGATTCTCATGATACCCCAAGTAAGGCTCCACATGAGAAAGATACAGTAGTATCTAAAGTCTCTTTGGTCCTAGTACCATTACCCCTTGTCTTTTCATATTCCAGTGCAGGGGTTTGTCAGAAGAGAAGTCATTTGGTAGAGACAGGTATCCCTAAAATGAGTCCTTCCCTTCTCCCTTCCTGTTCCAAAGCAGTCAGTAACCACAGATGTCTCAGATGTTGCCTGGGAATCAGCTTCAGGAGGGATAAAAGTGCAAGATGTGTTAGACACCAAAAACAGATGCAAGCATGTAAGTGTAAAAGGGATGCTTGTCCCGATCAAGGCACTCAACTCTATGAAATATCTTTGGTTCCCAAGACCTCTTCAAATTTTTACAGACAATACCCGAGTCATGTGGTATATCAGCAAGTAAAGAGGAAATCAGGCCATACCTCCCTTTGCAGACAAGCCATGTTAGCTTTGTGTATAGCTTCACAATACAGCCTCACTCTACATGCATTCTACATTCTGTCAGAGCAAGTCTGTGTGGCAGACAAGCTGCACGGGACAAGGGTAGATATTCATGAATGAAAACTAGATTGGGGAGGGTCTTCCAAGATTTGATCTATCTGTGGGGCATTCCTCAAAAAGACCTCCTCTCTGAACAATCAACTGGCAAGATTCTGCTCCAGGAATCTATGCAAGAAGACCTAGAAGACAGATGCCTTTTCTTTTCCTTGGACAGGAATGTTCTTGCATGTTTTCTACCTTGTCAACTAATATCCAGGGTACTTTTGAAGACTCAAGAGGCATCCTCCAAGATCATTCTGGTAACTCCCTTCTGGCTCAGGCATCTGTGGTTCTTCTTTCCTTTGGTAATTACCAGGGGCAGTTACTAGAAGCTTCTTCACAGACTGGATCTACTCACATAAGAACAGGGGTGTTGGGTACATCCTGGCACCAATCAACTTCAGCTGACTGCCTGGATGATACGAGTCTTAATTCCTTTTAGGCACCTGTTTACCGAAGATCAGCAGCAGGCACTAATGGAGGCAAGAAAGCCTGCTACTACAAATTCATATATTAGCAAATGGAAAATGTGTTCTAGTTGGTATAAACAACACAACCAGCACTGATTCAGGGCTAGTTTTTTTTCTCTGGTTGTACAATATTTGTGTGAGTTAGGATATTATGGCCTTGTTTACTCCTCTATCAAGGTTAATTTATCAGCCATTTCTGCCCATAGAGCCTCCTCTTTCAATGCATTCTCATGTTAAAAAGTTTTTGAAAGGGGATTTACATAAGAGGTCTCCAAAAAAATGGGTGGCCCCTCCTTGGGATCTTTTTTTTTGTGTGTGTGTGTGTTAGAGAAACTAATATTTGCTCCATTTGAATCGGCTATCCTGGCTGACTTGAGGTTCTTAACATGGAAAACAGTTTTACTGACTACTCTGACCTCTGCAAGAGTATTTTAGTTGCAAGCCTCTTATGGTGAGTCAACCCTATCTCATTTTCCATGGGGATAGGGATTCCTTGAGAACTAATTTTTCTTTTATGCCTAAAGTGGTATCTGAGCTTAGTTTAAGCCAAACTATATATCTCCTTTGTTCCTAAACCCAAAAATGACAGAGAAAGGATAGTACATACTTTAGTCGTCCACAGACAACTCGGGTATTATCCTGACAGAACTAAATCTTCAGAATCTACAGATCAATTGCTCATTTCTTGTGAAGGTAAGAAAAAAGCATAACCTTTGTCAAAACAGACTGTTTCAAAATGTTTGTCTGTGGCTGTTACCTTTTATAATGATATACTCATCACAACAAAATGATTCCAAGCAAGGTCAAGGCCCACTCTACCAGTGGCATTGGCTTCATCTATGGCTTTTTGGAAAGGGTTGGATTCTAGAAGTATTCTAGAAGCTGCTATTTGGTAATCTACACAAATGTTTACAAAGCACTATAAGCCTGATTCCTTCTCTAGGTCTAGATTAAGTTTTGCAAGAACTATTCTCCAAGGTCTCCTGGAATCTTCTCCTTCCCAAGTGTAGTAAACAATGGTAATGTACCCATATAGCCAAGGCTACTGCAGCAGTGATCAATATGATGAATATAGTACAGTTGTGTAAGTAAACTTACCATAACAGTAAATGTTCAAATGATCACTGCTGCAGTATCCACTCTCTCCCTCCATCCCCTTTGTTTTTTGGTGTGTTGTTTATGCCAAGGTTATTTATTTTTTGTTCTTCCTAGCATTGTCCTTTCAGGGGTCAGCTGAAGCTGCCTGATAGTCTGGGTATGTGGAAAGTTTCCCTGAAGCTTTGGAAGCTGTCCAGCTGTTATATCCACGGCAGGATATAATCCCCATATAGCTAAGGCTGGGGATGTTTGCACAAGTGATCGGCAGTCCAGCACTGCACCCCACTGCACCACATCATTCTGTTCCTGATAGTGTGCATACCTGCACTTACCATGGTCATCTCCCATGTAGCTTTCTTAAGGATTTTCTAAGAGTTGCTTCACAGATAAAAGACATCAGCCCTCCCATGACCGAGGCATACAAGCAGTGGGCCATAACAACCTCCCTACCTCACTGACCTTTCCACCACTTGGGTTGCTATGTTATCCTCTGACATTGACAGCATAACTAGATGCCTTTCCCTGCATCACTGGGCTATGACATACACTGCAGGAGATTTTGAGTTTTCTGAATGCTGGTTACCCACAACATCACAATCAAGTTTTGGTGATGATGTTAAATACTCCTTTTATTACCTGGAAGCAGGTGATGAGTGGCAGTCAAAAGGAAAAATGAAGGAGTCAATGTGATAGAAGGAATAGCTGAAAAAAGAAGGTTCAGGTCAGACTTAAAAAATAAATTTTTTGAGAAGGTGTGGACTTTAAAATGACTTGTAAGATTAAGTAGTGGAATACACTAAAATAAGTGAGTCAAGGAAGTCTGGGACCAGTTGAAAGTGAATGGGAGGACTCCTGCATAAACACTTTTCACAAGAGATAAGTACACTGAGCAGTCTATAGGCCTTCCACCAGTTATTTCTTACATATAATGAACCATCTGTGATATATGAAGTATAAATTATGTCAAAGGTGACACAGTTTCTCTATATTTTGATGAGATTTATGAACCTGATTTAGTGCCGTTGCTGCTGTCCACTCGGCTCATTTGTCTCCTTTCATGTTTATGGGGTATTTCTGTGTCACACTGTACTGCAATGAATCACTAGTACTATATGCAGTAGTATATAAACAATCACTAATCCTTATCCTTAGCACAAGGTACCCTGCCTATCCATACACATGTTATCCACAGTGGCTTACTGATATCTTCCCTATATATCAGCTTTACAAATGCTGCTTAATATACCCATGAACAGCAGGAAAAAGTGAAGCTGGGCACAGTGAGCTACAAATTTGGTATTAGTGTCTTTGACAGCTTTATGCAGTAATGTGTAGACCTTCATTGGCGATATGCCATGGTCTCCTTATCTATGGTGTTTGCAAATATAATGTTCTTAATTAATCTTGATAAAATGTTTCTGTTTTCAGTGTCCAATAGTTCTTAATGTTTAATGCATCACTACGGAGAACTATTGTTATGCATAAACAAGTATGAGGGCACTGCTGAAGTATATAAAACTTACTACAGAATTTCATTAAATGTGTGCATCATTATTTCACCTAGGGGCCATTGTTTAGGTGCCAATTAAATAGCAAAATGTTTGAAAAGTAATAATGAGATTTGTAATATATATCAGAAAACCATTGAAAATCCATGCTGTTTATTCATTCACTTTCAATAGCATTTAAAATGTATTGCAATTGTACTGTCAGGTCTTCTGTTTAACTTCTGTATCTACAGATAGAACAATAGATCTGATGTTGTCCTTTTCATTCTTCCAAACCACTGGGTCTCAGATCTGACTCAGTCACATTCTACTAGACTCATGCTCCTCCCTTTACCCATAATCCCCTAGTGCATCTCAAAGCCCTCAGATCTTGTCTGCTGCCATCAAAGACTGATGGAAGATCCAACCTCTCATGGTGATACCCTTTAATAGTGTTTTCACTTCCACCGTCAGTAATATTTTTTCTTTATTTATAATCGTAGAGTTAGTTAGTTTTAGATAGTGTAGCTCTTCCTTTTGGAATAGTTTCTAAACTTTTTGTGTGTTCTTTATAATGTGTGTGGTTAGGTGTAGAGTAGCTCTAATATATAGTCTAGAGTTTAAAGCTGAAGTTTAAAGTTAAAGCTTAGATTTAAGGTTTAAAGTTTAGAGTTTAAAAATTTAAAGTTGTTTAACACTTGATAGTTTGGATTTAAAAAAGTTAACTGTATTCATATTTAGCAAAGTTTCTCACTGGTGACAGGGACTGAAGTTAAGTTACGGTTCCGCTGTCTGCCTCAGAGTGTGAGGGTGTGTGTTTTTGTTAATTAAAGTAAATTCTTGTGTGTGTGACTCTGCTGCTGCTTTCTGTGTCAGACAAACCCAAAAACCTACTGGGTTCAAGAAGTGCACTACCTGTGGGCATAAGATTCTCAATTCAATGCCCACAAGAAGTGTATATACTGCTTGGGCACTGGCCAGTTGGACAAAACTTCTGTTATCTGTACTACCTTCAATCTGAGAGTTCTCTCAGATCAGAGGAATAAATTGATTTTGAGAAGGCTGTTACCTGCTGGAGCTCAAACCCCCTCTACTCGGACAACCTTGGAGCCTAAAAGAGGCATCACAAGTCTCCTTCGTCTTCCTCAGAGCCATTGGCCAAATGAAACAAAGGTTCAGATTCTACTGCCTCAGATCAGACACCTACTCAGCCACTTTTGGATCCTACTCTACCCTCAGATCCAATGAATTCAGCTCTGTCTACCAGTTCTTGTATCCAAGTTTTCCCTCCTTCAGAGCCTAAGACTTTGGATCCGATAGTTAGAAGTCCTTCTCCAGATGTTGTCATTCAGGCAGTTTCCTGACCCTGCCAACAAAAATCCTGGTCATTCTTACAAAATCTTCCAGACCACCCTCCTCCATTTCATCTGGGTCTTCCAGGAACTTTTCTGAATTAGATATGGACAAAATGATGTGGACATTTTTTTGAGCTCAAATTCAGATGGGGGTTATTCCTGCTCTGTCTCCTACTGGATTCATGAGCTCTTCTACCAGAAAGCATGTATCTCCTTCTCCAATCAAACCCTCTGCTTTGGAGCCAAAGGATCCTAGATCTCCAAGAGGTATGTTGTCAAATCCAAAGAAGCATCTTCCTTCAGATCCGACAGTGATCCTGACCAGCTTGGACCCTTGTCTTCAGATTAGAGCAGGTCTCAGGTCCAAGAGTTCTGTGCCAGGTCTGAGGGGCAGGGTTCAGTTCCTATTTTTTCTGAGCTATCCCTTCCTCTGGGTGCCCCAGCACTAGACAGCTTAGGGCTGATATTTTTCTGTTTGGCACAGATCTGCAGATGACAATGGCTTCCCTTCCTTAACTGTCTTGGCTCCAAGGAGGGGGACATAGGTTTCTCCAGGTTCATCTGCTTTCCAGGTCACAGAAAGGGTTTCCTCTGCAGACAGGGAACCATCCTCTTGTATCTTGACAACTACCCCACACCCTTCAATATTTTGAGCTTGGAGCCCATCATTTCGGCCCCATTGGGTGACCCAGTTCCAGAAGGTCTCCATTCACACTCCCCCCAGGGATGTCCTTCCTCTTCCAATACCTCCCTAGAATATCCCACTGAGGAGGTCCCTCTGAAAAGTATGTGTAAAAGGAGCCAAATAGACTCCCTCATGGAGTCTCTCATGGAGGACACAGATTTCGAGGAAGGTGAAGGATCCCCAGATCACCACATGACAAATGTTTCCTTCAGGGACATCATGGAAATCTTTAACCAAAGATGTGGTTGGTCTTCCCAAAATCCTTCACCTGAAGATACTGTGTTTTTGGAGGCTTTTGGGGCTGGCCCATCTACATCCTGGGTGACCCCCCCCCCATCAGGGGAGCTTATCAACCTTAACTCCCACAGGGCTAGGAAGGAGCCAGACACTGTTGCTGGTCAAGAGGAGAAGGTCAACACTTGCACCACACCAAATGAAGCACATAGCCCTACAGAACACACACCAGCACTGTCTTCACATAAAAACACAAACCACACACCCACCTTCGTGAAGGCTGTCAATAAAAATCTACCCAAACATCAGAGACCTCCAA
Organism: Protopterus annectens; assembly: GCF_019279795.1. Classification (NCBI taxonomy): domain Eukaryota; kingdom Metazoa; phylum Chordata; order Ceratodontiformes; family Protopteridae; genus Protopterus; species Protopterus annectens. Next base: position 1,346,123,361 of record NC_056745.1, read on the forward strand.
GCAGAAATGCACTCCTGCACCACAACACAACACTAATCATGAGACACATAACTCTCCCATCAGTGTGCCACTCAACCAAAGCCCCTAAGGCAAAACAGCATGCCCAACACACTAGTCATGGGTGACTCGATAGTGAGGCACATTGATGTCCCACTCATTAGGTTGAATAAGTAGAAAGTAACAGTCAGCTGCCTGTCAGGTGCCAGGATCTGCCACATAACCAATGTACTCAGGTCCCTTAACAAGAGGTACAAACATGACTCTGACATTCTACATGTGGATGTGAGTGACCTGAAAGGTACCTCCCTGGACTACAAGAAAAGAGACATGGAGGAGCTCTCAGATTATGTAGGCCAGGCAGATATGACCGTAGCCCTGAGCAGTCTCCTACCATAACCCAGAATAATACAGTACAAGCAGAAAATGATTGATTTCAACAATTGGCTAAGTTTCTGGTGTCATTCTAAGGGGGCACAGTACCTGTCTGTCTGGGATGACATGATTGACCGACCTCGATGCTTTGCCAGAGATGGCCTGCATCTGTCACCCCTGGGCTTCTGTATACTGGCCAAGGCTTTTACCACCCCTATAGTGCCTTTTTAGGCAGTGTTCCAAAGACCAAATTACCACTGTAACAGCTACAAACAAATGCAATCTGAGGGTCATGGTGCTCAATGCTAGAAGTCTAAATCTCAAAATACACTCGCTGGAAACACTCCTTAAAATGGAGAACATCAACATTTGTGCTGTAACAGAGACCTGGTTCAAGGCAGCAGAAAGCACCCCTGCACTACCAGGCTATAACTCATTACACACCTTTCAGCCCCAGAACTTGGACCGAAGTTCCAAAGGCGATGGTGTTTCCATATTCATATAGAATGCATACACCTCCAGACTGGTAGCCCAACATAACACATCAGAGATACTTCAGGTGCAGCTAACATTGGGTAAGACAGCGATTCAGGTCATAGCCTGCTATAGGTCCCCAACTATGTCCCAAGGCTCACACTCCATGTTCCTAAGCACCCTGGAGAATATTAGGGTCCACTCATACTGAGTGACTTCAACTACCCCTCCACTAACTGGGAAAACTATTCATGTACCAATACACTTGCCCAACGTTTCCTGGAATTCATTAATTCCAATGCCCTGGACCAGCTCGTTTTTTCCCCCACTAAAGGTAGCAACATCCTTGACCTGGTCATTACTAACATGAGCAACCGTTGCTCTACACCAATAGTAAACTCCTCCCTGGTTAAATCTGACCACAAACTAATCACCTTGGGAGTCCACATATCTCCAACCCCCACCCCCCTTGCAAAGGTAACCACTATAAAAAACTTCTCCAAAGCTAACTTTCAGCTCCTAAAAACAGAGGTGGCTAACTTCATGGCACCCTTGCAAATGGAGAATAGTTGCATGATCGCTGAATCATACACCAATGCACTATAAGAACATGTACACAAATGCATGGATCTCACCATACCCAGTAGAACCAAGATGCTCTCTTCCAAAAAAAGGAAGCCAATCTGGTGGTCCCCTGCCATAAACAAACTCTACAACAGGAGGAGGAAACGGATGTGGAATAAGGTGAAGTCCCAAGACTGGAAAAACTCCCTTATCAGCCTCAACAAAAAGTTGAGATACCTCATCAAATACTCTAAAGTTAGCTGTGAAAACAGAATTGCAGCAGATAGTAAAGACAACCACAAGGCCTACTATAGTTATATAAAGAATCTCCACGGCAATAACCAGATTTACTCTGAGCTACTGCACAATGGTGCCCCTATACTGAGCCAACAGATATTGCCAATATACTGGCTGACAGATTCAGTGCCAATTTTACCACTCTCTCCCCCACCAAAGGACCAATCACAATACCAGTAGATTGCCAGGCACCCAGTATTACTGCTGCACAGGTTAAAACAGCACACACTGTCCAAGGCCAAGAATATAGCTTCTATGGGACCTGACAATATCCCTGACTGTGTTCTACATGAACTACAAAGTGAACTGGCACCTCATCTGTGTGTTCTGTTCAGTCACAGCCTCTCCTCAGGCTTTGTCTCTACCGAATGGCACACTGCTACAGTTTTCCCTCTCCACAAAGGAAGAGTGACTACAGACCCTGGGAACTATCACCCCATTAGCCTGATGAGTCTGATATGCAAAGCTATGGAACGGATCATCATGGACCTAATAAACAAGGATATAGGGAATCTCCAAACTCTGGATCCCACACAGTTTGTTTTTTTGAAGGGTAGATCATGCCTGCTCAACCTGGTCAACTTCTTTGAGTCAGTCACCAGAGCTGTGGATGAAGGTGGTTCATTCATACAGCCTACCTTGAGCTGGCCAAGACCTTTGATACCATTTCCCACTCAGGAATCATAGAAAAACTCACTAAGCTAGGCATCCACCCCTCTATCACGAGGTGGGTTGCAAATTGGCTCACAGATAGAACCCACAGTGTGAAAGTAGCTAACTCCAGGTCAGACTGCAGACCAGTCATGAGTGGAGTCCCAGAGGGTTTGGTCCTGGGTCCTCTCCTGTTTGGTATCTACTTCTCTGAAGTCAAAGCCAATGCGAAGAGACTCTGGCTGACAAAGTTTGCAGACAATTGCAAGTTGGAAGCTATTATAAACTCCCCAAGTGATGTTGACATTCTACAGAAAGTCCTTATTGAGACCAATGACTGGTGTCAGAACCACCTTAAGCTCAATGCCAAAAAATGTATCATCCTCTTTGGGAAAAACTAAGTTCCCATGAATTACGACATCGATGGTAGTCCACTGAACACAGAAAGTGTTATAAGAGATCTGGGAACACAGGTTGACAGCAACCTCTTTTTTGACCACCACATTGCAACTGTGGTCAGAAAGTTCTTCTATGTGGCATATCTCATTACTAAGGGTATTGCATCCAGGAAGAAAGAGGTCATTGTCTCCCTCTACTCTACCCTCATTAGGCCACTCGAGTACAATGCCCCATTTGGCATGTAACTGACTAGACAACTGCAACAATTGGAGAGGCCGCAAAGGTACCTCACAAAGAGGATCTTAGGCCTTAAACACTTGTCCTATATGGACAGACTCAGAAAACTCCAACTATTCTCATATCACCTACTTAGAGGCAATCTCTGCTTGACTTACAAAGCCATGTCTGACCCAGCTCTGTTAGAAATGCTACATCTAAAGAAATCCCAATCCCTCTGCACCACACACTCCAGAGACCTCAACCTCATTACCACAATCAACAGAACAAGTTAGAGGGACAGGTTAATAGCCCAGAGACTGTCCATGCTATGGAATAGACTTCCCATATATGTCAAACAGAGCACCTCACTGACCCTCTTCAAGAGAAATCTTGATGAGTGGATGGGAAATAGAAAATTCACCCCAGGATCACCCCAGTGGCTCTACTCAACAGAGGCACTGGGAACTAATGTTGGTTGGCACAATGCCAGGGTAATCCTGCAGGCTAGGCTTGTAAAGGCTCTGGGGCCATTAGCCCAGTACACACCTACGAACCTATGTTGAAGTGATTGCCAAGCATCCAGATAAAATCTTATCCCCTCCAACCTACCAAAAATATTGGAGTAAGGGGATTACAGTGTATGTCATGGCTGTGGCAGCAGCTATGAAAAAGGAGCTCACACAGCAGATCTCCACTGTCCATCCTTCGGACAAAGATTCCAAAGAGATGAACAGATTTGGTAAGCATGTTTATGCCTCAGCTATTTTCGCTCTGAGGTTGTTGAATTTTATGGCCCACTTCATCCATTTACAGAGAGATTTGATTAAAGAACTTTTAAGTTTCTCTCCGAGTCCATGTCAGCAGAGGATCTTAAAGTTTCTCCACCACAGCTGGCCACTTTATTATCAGTAGCTAATTCAACAATGAGGTTAATTTCCCATGCAACAGAAGGCACCTCTTAGAGAGTCAGCTCAGGCATACCCATATGGAGTCATGCCTGGATGAGGCTTTGTGATTTCACTGCTTTAAATTATGCATGATGGGTGCAGCGTGGGTACTACTGACAACCTTATTGACATTAGGAGTACTTTTATGTGAGAGCTTTGCCTCCAGTGACATTGTGTAAATACATCTCTGGCATACCATATCAGATTGTTTGAGAATTAGCTGGTTGTCAGTAAACATGAGGCAATCACTTCATTGCCTCAGGATGCCCATATCCACTAAGCCAGTAATGGAGACAGTAGGAAAGTTCATATCCATGGCAAAAGACCCTTTTTTATTGATTAGACAGTTGGAGTGAGAATATCAATCACTGTTAGGAGTATCCAGTTTGCAACTATGAGAACAGTGATTGTCAATGCAAACTAGTTGTCCTGTGTGCAACTAGGTACTGGAGCAATTTCAATTGTGCTTTTACAGGAATAAATGTCACTCAAGTTGTCCGAGTCTGTACAGAGCAGTGCTAAACACTAGAGGGGAAACTAACACATAGACCCTGAAAATTTAAGGATGAAGTATTTAGGCAGATATTTTGAAGTTAGAAACAAACCAAGCAGTACTTACTGTAAACAAAGAATTAGCTTGTCAAGAATGATGAAAAGAGAGGACTGTAATGAATGGCTACTGCCTGGCTATTACTAATGCTGGTCTCACCACTGATTCACTGTGTTGGGCTACAATGCTTATTTGCTTCTTCTGTCACCAATCCTGAGAGGAGAAGCAGGCCACAGCCTGTTTGGTGATCCGCAGTCTTGTCCCAGCTGATGCAAGGGTATGTAGGCTTGTAGCCTTTTCCTGGCAGATGGCTCGAACAGCAGCCAGTCCAATCAGATATGTTAAGCACAGACACTTGTTCTGCAACCAGAAGCACTCAGGAATCAATGCAGTCTGTTCCTTCTCTCACCAGGATCAGAATATAAGCACAGATTCCAAGCTGTCAACTATAATGCAGTTATTTGGCTTTCTGGTGATCAGCAGTCTCCAGGAAAAAATGTCCCTGCACTCTTCCTCTCACCAGGAGAAAACAGAAGCACTAATCTCAACATGACTACTGAGAGGCAGAATGTGGGCTCTTTAGTAACTGGTGGTCTTGCCAATAAATGCTTAAAGGTAAGATGAAAAAATGGTTTATTCTTTTTTTTACTCAAATATTTTTTTTTATTTTCCACTAAGCAGTTAGATATGAAAGTGTGTAACTTAAGTTTTAGCTGTCTAAAAAGTTAAGTTTTAGTGGAGAGCTACTATTTTTAAAAGAGCAAGATAGACTGAAAGGGGGTGGGCACCTTTGTATTCTGGTACTATGGAATACAGCAGGATGGCCAATAAGTTTAAATAGTTGAATGGGAGTGATTTCACAAAATTATGATTTTGGGTTTACTCACACCCGCCAGGGAAAGGAGAGAGGGGAATGAGATACATGGTCAAACTAACAAAGGGGGCAGGCAAATAGAAAGACAGTGGTGTTTAACTCATTACATTCGAGTGACGCCTCCAGGTGCATCTGCAGTTACACCCTACTGCGCCTCTAGGCATCAAATATTGACTGTTCATATTTGCATTAATGATTCCAAAACTATGCTCAATACAAAGTATTAGAATATTTTATTTTGGACCATACAGGATGGCAAACACAGTTGTATTGACAGTTGACTTATGTCAGTGAGTATTTGTTAGCACTATAAGGTGATAACTTCATTTTTTAATGACCATACCCACTGAGAGTTAAAGTTACACACTCAAAAGAGCTGTACTGTAGGGAATGAGTTAAGAACACAACAGTGACAGGGTGGGAGGGTGGTAAAAAATCTGTCTGACTCACAAGAGACATGGCTGTGGTCTGTTTTCAAGTTTTAATATGCAGTTAAAAGCAGAATACAAGTAAAACACAGTCTAAAGAAAACAAATCACAGTATACAAAATAGAAAAAGCAATACAGTAATACAAAATATAAGAAATAAAAAGCAAACTAACATTTCCCTCACAGTAAGCTGTGGCAGAGTCTGGGTGAACCTTTCCAGTAAAGCACCAGTAAGATGATTCAGTATTCAAGTTTTTAGACATTGTGGTCTTTAGTATTTTCATCTTTGATATTAAAGTGATATACTGAAGTTTTTGAAATATACCTTTGGACTACAGCATGCGGTGCATAAACTCCTGAACATCACTTTCCCCATCAGGAAACATTTTTGTCATCACTTTTATATTTAAAATTAATTATAAAATTTGTATTTTCCTTGCATTGGCATCACAGAGGAAAAACAAGAAGCTTAACATCAGTGACATAGGCAGAGGAAAAGTGCCTGTGGAGTCAATACATTTAAATGGGCACACCACTGTGAATGAGCTAAGGTGCCCCCTTAAAGTCTATGGATGTAGCTCTATTACCCTATGGCAACATGACAACTGGAAAAACTAAATATTTTTGGCATGGTTTATTAAAAACTTTATGAAGCTTTTTATTAAAAATGGCCCACAAAAGTAAGGAAGGGCAAACTGGAAATTATATTGTGGCACTTGACTCATCAAATGCTGTGACGTATATAGAAATGTTGGCAAATTACTTTAAGGTTCCAGGACATAATATTCAAGATTGTGTGTTTCAGGATTTTGATAGTAAATCATTAAAAAAGGCCAAATGTGACTGTTTTAAGAACACTGACCATACTTAAAATTTTCTGATAACTTGTCCAGCATCTTCCAAGTCAGTTTAAACTCTCTATTCCCAGAGAAATCATATACCATAGCTCTGTATCCCCTGTCTCCTCATACAGCCTGCCCTCCCCCTTCCAGTTCGATTCACTCCTCTCCCAGACTTCTTCTCACTGTTTAATTTGTGTGACATATCTTAATCATCTACAGTACACTACTATTACTCACATAAAGAACCTAAATATTCTCTCTTTGAACTCAAATCTCTTCTCACCTTTTACCTAGCCTGACATATTCTAATCACCTACAGGACATGACTACTACCATACATGTAAAAAAATAAAAGTTATGTACTTACCTCAACCATAGATCTGTGTTGTTTGCTTCCATCCTTCCTCAATGGATTGGTATTTGGCTCCAACCTCAGATCCAGCTTTGGCAACTCTAGACTTTACAATCAACAGCTCAAGCTCCTCCCATTACCCATAATCCCTTCATATGCCCAACATTACCTCAGATCAAGTTTGCTGTAAAGACTTGTTTATATATATATATATATATATATATATATATATATATATATATAATACATATATATATATATATATATATATATATATATATATATATATATATATGACTTAACCGTGGTGGTGGTGCTGCGGTAGCATTGTCGCCTCACAGTAAGACGCTGTCTGGTTTGATTCTCAGCTAGAGCGTCTTCTGCGTGGAGACATGCGTGAATGGGCGTACCTTTGTTGAAAGTTGTGCGTCAGGCCTGGCAAGCCGGTACGTAAAAGTCAACTACCAATCATTAGCGGACCAGAGTTCCGCTGTGGTGACATCTAACCGGGAAAAGCCGAAAGACACAAAATATATATATGACTTAGTACTTTCAAGTTTTCACTTTTTTACTCTGATGAAGTCCCATTAACTTTGAGGGATGAAAGCACTTATTTCATTATTTTTACACAGTTTTAATAAAGTCTTTACATTTTACACACATTGCTTGGTTTGTGTTCACTGTAAGGAGAGGTGACTTAGACTCACTGGAGTTCCTTTATGTTTTATCTTGCTGCATTAAGCTACAAGAACATTTTGGCTAAGTAACTTTTTTATTTTGTACTTGGTCCTGCAGTCTGCTAGTATGATCCACAGCAGTATTCCCGAGGTTTGTTTCTGGCTTTTAGAACCAAGAAGAGAAAGAGCAGTCAGTAGAACATTACATTCAGGTCAGTAAAGACAAACTCCACTACCTCTGGACATGTATGTTTCTGCCTTTTTATTAACCTCATCATCACAGATTAAGTGGATAGTTCACTAAACTTCAGAAACAAAGGGTCTTTAAAGTCAGCTGATACCCATAAAGATTAAGGTGCCTGCAAAATATTCTAACATCTAAATCAAAAGGTAAAACTATCACAGACAAACCATTCAATAAACCTTGCAAGAAAAACCCAGCGAAGCTAAAATTTTCACTGTGTGATACCTTAAATCTCCTGTAATGGAAACCCATGGGATATATGTAAATGAAATCTTAAGGTTATCAAGTGCTTCAGCTACATGGCTTCTGAATGTCCATGACTCTTTTACTTTTTAAGTCTTTATGGTTATATTCAAGCCAGTAAAGTCAAACTTATTAGCTGTGAACATGTATGTTTCAGTCTTTTTACTGACCTCATCAGCACAGCATAAGTGGATAATTTGGCTATACTGAAGAAAGACAAAAGAAACAGGCCATCCAAACAAACACACACACTTTATTCAAACCAACTAAATAAAATGAATAAATAAATAAATAAAAATAGTTAAAAGTACAGTGATTTGACTGAGCGCTTTCATCTTATGCCAAAGTTGAAAAGACCATCAGAGATAATAGACCACCTGAACAGGTGTATTTAAACAGTATGAACCCACCAATAATAGGTTCATAGGTAAGTACTAGGCTATCAGCTCAAGGGCATTTATAAGCCTAGCTAGTGTGTGATGGCTTTCACCACCCCCTTAGATTAGTTCCCTGTGACTCTGACCAGCAGAGCCATTAGTTCCCTGCGCCTCTGTCCAGCAGAGCCACTGCAGTGATCCCCGGGGTATATTTTCTGTTTCCCATCCACTCATCAAGGTTTCTCTTGAAGAGTGCTAGTGAGGGGCTGTGCCTGATGTATATTAGAATTTTGTTCCAAAGCATGGGGAGTCTCTGGGTCAGGAATCTATCCCTCCAGCACATCCTATTTAATGTTGTGGTAAGGTTTATATCCCTAGAGCGTGTAATATTGTAAAGTTCTTAATAAACTATGTATGATTTAGAGGTACAAGCTTCATTAAGTCATAGTTAAAACCCAAGCTAAAAATACAAGGTAAAAGTGTAAACAACACTAATACAGTGTTAAACATAAAAAGAAAAATACATGGTTAAAAATACAGTATTGAAAACTGATATAAAATTCTGATCTCAAAATAAAATAAAATAAAATAAATAAATGGTCAAAGACACAAGGCTCTTTTCTTTAACAAACAAGCCAAGGATAAAGTGTCATTAATACCAGGTGGCACCAAGGCATTAAGCCTCATTTGCAAATATAGTTCTTTATATTCAAGTAACAACCCCAAGTCACCCTTGAATGATTCCAAAATAACTTGGTCAATTATAAAAAATACAAACTTTTTAAATTAAAATGGCACAAATTATGTATGTCTAAAGAGAGTATTAGTGGCCTTGTCTTTCTTAATATCATAAAGCCGTTCACAAAGCCTACCTCTAAGTTTCCTGTTTGTTTTCCCCACATAATAACAATTGATATGAAGTACATAAAATGAGGTATACCACATGTGATATATTGGAATTACATTTTCCAGTGCATGCAATAGTTCTTTCAAAATTAAATACAGAAACATATGGTCCCCCCCATGTATAAACCTGCATATTTTGCAGGTCCCACACTTGTGCATAATATGTTTGGTGTATTCAGTTTTCCAACTGCAAGCATCTTTCTCGAGCAATGACTTAATATTTTGCCCTTACTATATACTATAAATGGGGATGGTCCTAAAAGCTCTTTCAAGTCACATGAAAGAATGGTTTCCCAATTAACTCTAACTGTACTGATGTATTTCATAACTTCAGTGCTAAAGGAAATTGTTAAAATAGGAAATGACAATCTAGAAGATACACTAGCATTTCTACCCAAGAGGTTGTCAACCATGATAGGGTGACCCACTGGTCTACCCTTTAAAATCGTAGCAAAACAACCACTTCATAAATTTAACAATGCTTCTTTAGCTTGAGTAAGTAAATTAAGATAACCTCTAACCATAAGCATACAAATGAGATGATGAATCTCATTAATAAATGTGTCATTTTCATTTATAAGCCTAGACAGTCTCACCATCTGACCCTTAACTGCTGATTTTTTTCTGGTAGACTGGATGGCAGCTTTTGAAATGCAAGTATGAGTTACAGAAGGTGTCTTTCCTGCAAACTGTTGAAGTGAAAAAGCCAAGCCTATAATTCTTCTCCAGGATGACATCAAGGTAGTTAATCTCATCCATGCCTATGGTGTATGTAAACCTTAAACAACTGATCGAGTAGTCACACCTGCTAATGACGTCCAACCACTGGTCAACAATCCCCTTCCAGAGGATGAGAATATCATCTAAAAATCTAAAATATCCATGTACTTTTGATAAAAATCGGGGGGGTGGGGGTAAAAGCATGACTGTCTTCCCATTTAGCTTATACTATGTTAGCATATATAGGAGTACATATGCCCATTGCCACCCCAGAAATTTGATGGAAAAGTTCCCCCTCAGATTGGATGAAGTTAGAGTTAACTCCAAGAGGCAAGTAATAGCATGAACATCATATGCTGACAATCCGGAAACATCTGATAGATGCTAGTGTATTATCTAGATTGTCATTTCCCATTTTATCGATTCCCTTTAGCACTGACATTGTGCAATACGTCAGCACTGTTAGATTTAATTGGACCAGCCCCAATGACAGTATATAGTAAGGGCAAAATATATTAAATCATTGCTAGAGAAAAGTTGTTGGCAGGTGGAAAACTGAGTATACCAAGGGTATTATGTACAAGTGTGGGACATACAAAATATGCAGGTTTATACATGAGAGACCATATGTTTCAGTATTTAATTTTGAAGAAACTATTGCATGGGCTGAAAAATGTAATTGCAATACGTCACATGCGGTATACCTCACGTTATGTACTTTGTGTAATTGTTATTATGTGAGGAAAACAAACAGGAAACTTAGAGAGAGGGTTCATGAACACCTTTATGATATTAAGAAAGTCAAGACTTCTAATGCTCTCTTTAGACATACTAATTTGTGCCCTAATTTTAAAAAAGTTTGTATTTTTTTTTTTTTTTTTTTTTGTAATTGACCGAGTTATTTTGGAACCGTTCAAGGGTGACTTGGAATTGTTACTCGAATATAAAGAATTGCATTGACAACTGAGGCTTAATGGTATTAATGACACTTTATCCTTCTGTTGTTTGCTAAAGAAAAGAGCCTTGTGTCTTTGACTATTTACTTATTTTTTTATTGATTGATTAATTTTTTATTCTGAGATCAATATTTTATACCACTTTTCAATACTGCATTTTTAACAATGCACTTTTAACAGTGCTTTTTTATGTTTAACACTATATTACTTTTATTTATGTTTATTTAGTTTATATTTTAGCTTGGGCTTTAACTATGACTTAGTGAAGCCTGTACCTTTAAATCATATCTGGTTTATTAAGAAATTTACAATATTATTGGTGGGTTCATACTGTTTAAATGCACCTGTTCCTGGTGGTCTATTATCTCTTATGAACTCTTTTCAATTCTGGCATAAGACAAAAGCGCTCAGTCAAGTCACTGTGCTTTTAACTATTTTTATTTTTTTTTTATTTAGTTGGTTCGAATAAAGAATGTCTGTTAGTTTGGACAGCTCATTTCTTTAATGTCATTGAGTACTGTTTGCTTTTGGTTTGTGTTACAATATACTTTAGAAAGACAGGGTCTTTATACCCCGCTGATGCACATAAAGATTTAGTTGCCTGCAAAATATCCCAACTAGCATCCAAACCAAGGGGTATAAAGGTTCCAAAGGGTTAAAAGGTCATACAGGCAAAAATATAATGCAAAAGAAAATTGAAATTTAGGTTAAAATGTCAGACAGACAAACATATAATGAAAAGAAAATTGAAATTTATATGAGGTGAGCTTGAGTGAAGTGGACCATGTCTGTTCTCTACGAGTGGCAAATGAGATCTCAAGTAATGTTGGGGATAGGAGGGGATTGTGGGTAATGGAAGGAGCCTGAGCTGTGGATCCTAAAGTCTAGAATGGGTGAAGTTGGATCCGAGGCAGGATCTGAAGACTCATCTGTTGAGGAACGGATGAAAGAGATAACATCAGATATAACTCTTCTTTCTTTTAACTCACCTCTGGTAAGATCCATGCAAATACTCTAAACCTTACTGGAATATTGTAGTTAGGTTCTTTCTCATAGTTTAAATATTATGCATACATTGTATCTCACTGTAATTTAGCTCTGCTTCAATGTACAATAACTACTGATTACTATGTAAAATATACGAATAGGAAGACACAGAGACAGCTGATATATCCAGTTCAAAACTTTTACTGCAGTGCAACAAAACACAAGCGCTTTCACCAAACAGGCATCATCAGGTGTATTACAAAAGCACTAACAAACACACCCCTATTTATACATCAAATGTCACATGATACAAATTCAAATTTAAAACCACAAATTTAAAGACACAACACATATAAAAGACATATAAATTTAATTTAAAAACATACATAAATAATGCATACTAAAACTATACTTCAATACTAATAACTACCTTCTTAGGGGTCTCTTCTTTAATTTAGGTACTAATGGAACTGATTCCTTAAGCCCATGTCCTACATCAGCCCTAAACCTTACTATCCATGAGGATTCCAAATCCTCGGTCTTAGCACATATATCACCCTGCCTCACATTCTCATAAACCCTAGCAATTACTAAACATTTAAAACCATGACTAGAGTCAGTACTCAAAACATGCTTCTCCAATGCACTAACCACATGGTTTAATTCCAACTAAATGAGAATTCCTACTTGCATCCTTTGGGTAACACAATGTACTTCTCAGTGACCTACTGTCTGATGAAGCCAGTTTGTCTGGTGAAAGCGCTCAGTCGGTGTGCCTTGTTGGATTAAAATCATCTGCATAAAGTTCCTGGTCTGTGCCTCATTGTCGTTTCCACCTGCACAGTGGTCGACGTTACTTTTTTGTCCTCTTGCAACAAGCATGCTTATTAGTATTAGCCTCATTCAAATCATACACATCTTGTATGACTAACTTTTCAAATGCAGAAATAAGAGGATTAGTTTTAGGTAAGAACAAATTGGGCTTAGAAAAAATAGTACTTTCTTCATTAGTAACACTTTCAGAATTATTAAACATTACTTTCAACCCCAAATTCCTAGTAAATAATTTAACATCAAAAATAACATCCGTAAAATTAGAACAAGTAGAGGGTATAAATGATAACCCTTTACCTGAAACTTTCAGTTCATAAGGCGTCAAAGTTATACTGGATAAGTTCAACACTAGTCCTTTTTGGCGTTCAGAAACGCCTTTTTTATTGTATTCTGCATACTCACAGTTCCTTCCATCTTTCGTTTGTTGCGGCTCCGACTCAGCCCTCGTTGGTGTTCCGTCAGCAATTGAAAAGTTTGCTCCTTCACCGGTAGTGGAAAATTGAGGTCGTATTGCTCGTTGAGGCAGAAAAAACGACCATCATTGTCATTACTACTGCCAGAGGTAAATTTCTCTACTACCCCTGTGCATTCGTGGTTACAATCTTCTTTCGAGCTCCCAGCTCCTTCACCAAAGCAACTTCACCTGTTAATGGGGAAACACTTTGTATCTGTTCTGAGCATTATTTACTAAGAATTTGGGGTTGAAAGTAATGTTTAATAATTCTGAAAGTGTTACTAATGAAGAAAGTAATATTTTTACTTTATAAAGACCCTGGGCGCAGTAGATAAGCCAAAGAGCAGTGCAGAGAATTGGTAATGCATTGAGCCAGCCTTGAATCTGAGATATCTTCTGCATGTTTGTCGGATTGGGACATGCAAGTATGTCTCTTTTAGGTCTAAGGTCACCAGCCAGGTCTTCTTGCCCAGCATGGCAGATGGTGCTGTAAAGTCAACATTTTGAATTTTGGTATATCCAGGTATGTGTTTAGAATAGATCGGTCCAGTATTGGTCTCCAGGCCTTGTCCTTTCTGGGTAACAAGAAAAGTCTTGAGTAAAATCCTTATCCCTGCTCTTGCTCTGGTACTTCTTGAATGGCCCCCATGTCCATGAGGGATGAGACTAGTTTTTGTGCCTCTGTCCATTCATTTTTTGGCAGGTCTGGCCAACAGGTCTGGCCAACTGTTTGCCTTTGGCAGGATATGGAAGTGAAACTTGTAGCCTTGTGACACTGTGCCTAGAACCCATTTGTCCTGGGTTATAATGTGCCAATTTTGTGAAAAAAGTGCTAGTTTTTCCCCTAAAGGTGCTGCCAGAAGATAAGTGCTTAGCGCAGGCAGGGGGAAGTTATTCGGACTGTTTCCTGTATGGTTGTGATTTGTCTTCTCCACTTTTGGAGGTAGAAGCACCCTATTGTTTAGACCTGTATGAACCCTGGGGCTGGGATCTGCTTCTAGGGCATCTGGATCTGCCCTTTTGTGGCTTGTCTGACACTGGAAAGGACCAATTCTTTGTAGGACAGTGTCTGCTAAACCTTGGAGGCTGTACCTGTAAGAAATCCTTGGCCGTTTGCATAGATTTAGCTTTGTCCTCCATTTTCAACACCTCTTCTGCCTTAACACCAAACAAGGTATCATGCAGTAATGGAGCATTTAATAATTTTGCTTTGACATGATCAGGCAGATTTTGTTCCTTTAACCAAGCATGCCTCCTAATGACAGAACCTGTAAAAGCGGCCCTGCAGGAGGCCTCCAGAGAATCAAAACCACATTGCAAAGTATGCTTTCCAACTTGTTCAGCTGCATGCAATAAATCCTGCATTTCTTTGTTTTCTGCACATTTAGAATTTATTAACATTTTCTTTTTAAGAAGTGACATATTATATTGCTGATATTTGAGCATATGAATCTGACAATTTAAAGCCCTTAAAGCTAAGGTAGCAGAAGTGTAAATCTTTTTTCCCCACCTGTCCAGGGCCCTAGAATCTCTGTCAGAGGGGGTAGGGTTCTTTGCAGTGGAAGCCTTGACCCCTTTGGGACCCTGACAGATAGTTTCTGGGTCTGCAGCAGGGTTTTTGAAAAGGAATTTATGAGATTCAGGAACCCTGTAGTATCTGTCCGGATTAACAGGAGCCGGTGGTAAGTAATCAGGAGTCAGACTAGACTCTGAAAAAAACATCATCTACAATGTCACAGTTGGAATAGCTAGGGGCCTGTGTTGTGGTAGTAAAAGGAAGTCTCTGAGCCTTTTCTTAGACTCTGAAAAATCTTGGCTGTCCTAGTGGAAATGCTCCCTTATGGTATGCAAGGTTTCCCCAAAAGAGTGGTCCTCAGGAGGAGAGGCTGAAGGGATAGATTCTTCAGCATCAGAATCCTCATAGGGAGGAAGGGAGTATTCCTGATCAGAAGAGGAATCAGAAGAAATGGAAACCTGATCTGAAGATTCATAGTCTGTCTCTTGCCTAGGCCTCTTATCAGGAGGGGGATGGGAGCCCCTGATCAAAGTAATTAAGTCTTCGGCCATTTTGAGCATCTGTTATTTGGACATGGAGGCAAGTCCATGAGGTTGTTGTACTTGTTTCTTTGTCTTTAAAGGTGCTTTAGTCTTTGCCTTTGAAGCTGAAGTCTCTTTAATGTATAATTGTGTAGGTCTGAATACACCCTCAGAAGCCGATGCCTGCTCAGCGGCTCCGGACCCATCTGAGGGAATTGTCTCTGAGGTTCCAATACCTTGAGTTTCCAGCAGCCTAGTTGGCTCCACTGCGGCTCTAAAGTAGCAGGCGTCAGGGGCTGCGAAAGTGCCACACTGAGAACCGGGGAACCGGCGACTGGCTTAGAAGAAGCCTCACCGTCGATTTTGGAACTGGGTTGCCTGTCTTTTTCTTTGCATTTCTTGTGAACTCCGGTAGTCGGATAGCCATCCGATGACATTGCATAATTAAATCTGTGGCCAAAAAATCGAAAAGCAAAATCGTACCTACGCTTAATAGTGCGTTGGTTAAATCTAGCACAAAACCGACAACTAGCAACTAGCAACATCGTGGTCAGGGCCTAGGCAAGGAATACAGTAAGAATGAAAGTCCTTATGAGGTATTTGCTTCCCACAAGAAATACAATTATTAACTTTTTCTGACATCAGTCTGGAGCAAGAAAAAACTTTTCCCAACGGGGTACTTAGCTTTTAATGAAGACTTCGGATCTGAAATTCGAACACGAAAATCTCAGGAGTTGGCCGACCGGCACTTGTGAACTGCTTCTACTTCGGGCACCGCGTGGCAAGAAAGACTGAAGAAAATGGCGTCGGCTACATCTTTTATACCCCTGACGCCCAGATGTCAGGGAAGAGGCAACAGCAACCGACGCTGGATCAAGACTTTGGAATTCAGGCCGACTGAGGGCAACCTGCCAGCACGATAACCCAAATGTAATGACTGCAACAGTGAAACACGAAGAACATCTAATCAATAAAAAAGAGCAACACCAAAGATATTTGAAGAGAAATACAGGCAAAGGAATCCAGACATAGAAAACTTTACAATACAAAAAATAAGAAGACAAAGAGGAAAAGTAAAAAAGGAGATCAGTAATGAAGTTAAAGAAATAGAAACTGAGGTCATGAAGTACCTCCAAAGTGAAGGATTCAGTGTAAAGATATAATTCAGAAAGCACCACAGCAGGAAAGAACAATGGAACTCCAAATTAAGGGAAAACCAGTGGAATGGGAAACAATTGGCCGGGTGCCATATGAAGATATTTTGGATCCTTCCACAGAAAAAAAGTATAAACATTCACTTGAAGCTGAACAGCAAGGGAAGAAACAGGAAACTGTGGAAGCTGATGCAGTTAATGTTGAGGAGTGATAGGCCAGTGAGTTCTCGTATGACAGAGCAACAGATGGCACAGGATGAAATTGAAGAGTGTGCCACAGGAAGAATCAACAGAACTTTCTATAGAATGCCCACAGGAAATGAAAAACAAAAAATGTGCCCTCAGTTTAGAAGAAAACAAGCTAAGAGGAGAGTCGCTTAACTTAATAGAGATAGATAGACATATTAAGATCAATGAAAGAAATAGACTGAAGAAGGTCAATAAAATCCAAAAAGTCATAAGTTGATAAAACAAATGAACACAGTAATTAGGAATGTCCATAGAGATTCATGTGATATAACAGAAGTAAACAGGATATATTACTGTGCAGGTAAGTTGATAGTAACTGATAATGTTCTACCACAAGAACACAGGATACTGAGGGAGAGAAAGGGGAGAAATTGAATACCATCATGGAAATATCAAATAGAAAAAACTATAAAGCAACTAAGACAACAAGTGTCACTGGACAGTATAGAAGAGGGAACAGATCAACAAAAATACTCAGAAAGATAGATGGGCTAAAAGCAATGCACAGTATTAGGACAGATCAGGATCTATCATGCACTATTGCAAATAAACTAAAAATCTCAGCAGAGGTGAAAAAACGTAGAAGATATGCAGATAAATATAAAAGAAAAGCACAAAATAAGCAATTTATTGATGACCCAAAAAAATTTTATAGAGAATTTGGAAATAAGGTAAAAGAAATTGAAAGACCACCAAAAAAAGAAGAAATAGATACATTTTGGAGAAGTATCTATAAAGATCTTGTGGAACATAACAGAGATGCTAAACGGATAAAAGAAGTAAAAGAAAGACTAAGAAGGTTAAAGGTACAAGATATGAAATAGGATGAATTGACAGGCAGA
The DNA here is from genome assembly GCF_019279795.1 of Protopterus annectens. Taxonomy (NCBI): domain Eukaryota; kingdom Metazoa; phylum Chordata; order Ceratodontiformes; family Protopteridae; genus Protopterus; species Protopterus annectens. The sequence continues at coordinate 1,346,141,011 of NC_056745.1, forward strand.
GAGACTGAAACAAAGTTAAGAAAAGCCTCTGATTGAAAACCCCTAGGCCCAGATGCAGTATCTAACTTCTGGTTAAAAGTATTATCATATTTGCATGAAGTTTAGCTATGAGTAAGATAAACTTACTAAGCTGGGCATAAATCCCTATGTCACTTGATGGGTTGGCAACTAGCTTACTGACAGAACCCAGACTATAAAAGTAGCTGACTCCAAATCCAGCTCCAGACAAGTGACAAGTGGAGTACCTCAGGGTTCAGTCCTGGGACCGCTCTTGTTTGGCATCTACTTCTCTGAAGTACAGGCCAACACTAAGGGACTGGCTAACAAAGTTCACTGATGACTGCAAACTGGGAGCCATTATTGACTCTCCAAATTATGTAGATATTCTACAAAAGAGCCTTACAGAAACAGATGCTTGGTGCCAGAGCCATGGACTCAAGCTTAATGCTAAGAAATGTATAGTTATCCCCTTTGGGAAAAACCATGTACCCATGAATTACCACATAGGTGCTGTACACTAAACACCAAAAGTGTGATGAGAGACTTAAGGACACAGGTGGACAGTGGTCTCACTTTCGACAACCACATCACCACAACACTCAGGAAATCCTATGTGGCACATCTCATCACTAAGGGCTTTTCATCCAGAAAAAATGAGGTCATTGTCCCACTGTACTCATCCCTCATTAGACCCATTATAGAGTACAATGCCTTGTTTGGTATGTACCTTACAAGACATTTGCAACAGCTGGAAAGGCTGCAGAAATACCTCACTAAAAGAATCACAGGCCTAAAGCAGATGCCCTGTGCTGACCATCTAAAAAAACTCCAGCTATACTCTGTGGCATATCGTCTACTCCGAGGCAATCTCTGCTTAACATACAAGACCATGTCAAATCCTGAGCTGTTGGACATGCTCCACTTAAAGAAATCCCAATCCCTCAGAGCCACATGCTCCAGGGATCTAAACCTTGTCATCGCAATGAACAAAAAATGCTAGAGGGATAGGTTCCTGACCCAGAGACTCCCCATACTCTGGAAGAGACTGCCCATACATGTCAAGCACAGCGCCTCCTTGGCCCTCTTCAAAAGGAACCTTGACGATTGGATGGGAGATAGGAAATTCACCCCAGGGATCATGTCAGTCAACCTGCTAGACAGGGGTCCAGGGAAGTAAATGCTGTGGGAAGAAGTATCCAGGGAATTGTTATGGCTAGGCTTGTATAGGCCCTAGGGCCAATAGCCTAGTACTAACCTGTGAACCTATTTATATGCGCACCCCAAACACACACTGACCTGGCTAACAACAGGAAAAACAATGCTCCAACTTAAGAGTGAACCTGCAAGCTACCCTAAAAATTATAGACCAATAACTTGCCTTCCCACCACGTCTAAACTATACACTGGAATTGATGCCGACAGAGTTTATAGTCATTTAGAAGAAAATTCATTTATGGCAACAGAACAAAAGAGCAATAAAAGAAAGTCATATGGAACAAAGGATCATTTATTGTTAAAAAAAATCATAGTGGAAAACTGTAAAAAGGGGAAAATTTTAAGTATAGCATGGACTGACTACAAAAAAGCATTTGATATTATCACACATTCATGGATAAAAGAGTGTTTAAAATTTATAAAATACTCCCTACACTGATCAGCTACATTACAGTGACCATGAAACAGTGGCAGACCACTTTGCAATTAAGTCATGATAAAGGACAAATTATTATTCCAGAGACAAAAATCCAAAGGGGGATATTCCAGGGTGATTCTGTCACCGCTGCTATTCTGCCTTGCCCTTAACCCATTAAGCTGTCTATGTAACAGCTTTACCATGGCTATAATTTGCCTCCTAGAAAACAACAAAGTGTAAAGACGTCTCATCTTCTCTTTGTCGATGATTTGAAACTGCATAGTTCATCAGCCAAGAAACTGAAAGCACAGCTGCTAGTTGTAAAAACTTTTTCAGATGATAAAATAATGTCATTTGCTCTTGATAAATATACAAAAGCAACCTTTAAACCAGGAAAACTGCAGCACCAAGAAAACATCAGTTTGGGACAAGAATGTGATATAAAAGAACTTGAGCAAGAGGGAGTGTACAAATATTTGGGAAATGAAGGATCAACAATTAAACATGAACAAATGTGAATAAAACTTTATAAGGAGTACTTCAGAAGACTTAAAATTAATCTTGAAAACAACGTTGACATCTAGGAACAAAATCCAAGCTATAAACAAATTTGCTCTTTCTATCCTAATTCAGTTTTGGAGTGATTGCCTGGCTCCAAACTGTGTTGAATAGACTAGATAGGAAAACAAGAAGGATGCTTCATGTTCACTAAATGATTAATAAAAATCAGTGCATACCAAGATTATATATTCCCCATTCTGAAGGAGGTATGGGCCTCCTTGAAACTGATTACACGTATAGATCTGCAATCATGGGACTCTATGCATATCTACTGAACTCACAAAACCCAAATGTAGTGAGAGTTTTGAAACATGAAGAGAATAAATCAAAGATAACTTCCCTGCTTAAGACTAGCAGAAGCATATCAGTGTCAACCAGGAATGGAAAGCAAACCACAAGTAGATAAAAATCAGGAAGCAACTGAATGCCAAAAAACAAAAGAAAGAATATAAGGTGAAGGAGCACGAGAAGGGAAAAACTGTGGAAAAATTTATAAATGTAGTTGCAAGTATAGAAAACTTCTGGAAGAACCTCATGTTGATCAGGAACAAATGCAAGAATTGTTAAGGAGAGACGAATTTAAACCAAGAGATGAAAGGTTAATATTGGCGGCCCAAGATCGTGGGCTACGTACACGTTGGTTTACAAAGTCCATTGAACATGTGGGAGAAATAGACAAATGCAGGCTTTGTAAAACAGAATTGGAAGTAGTTGTACGCCTTATTGTTGGCTGTGACATACTAATGGCAGAAGGACTATATACTGAAAGGAATAAAAATGTGGCAAGACTGTTGCACTGGGAATTGTGCAAACATTATGATATTGATGGCTGAAAAATACTGGAAATATGAGCCACAAAGCATCATAGAAAATGATGATGTCTGCATCACATGGGATCATCCAGTACCAACAGTTTAAAAAATAGATGCTAGAAAAACAGATATAGTGGTCCAGGAAAAGAAGACAAAAATAGCATTGATCACTGAAATTGTCACACCTAGTGACTACAGTATCCTGCGTACAGAGAGCCACAAAGTTATAAAATATCAATATTTGCAGGCAGAAACAAGAGCAATGTGGAAGAAAGATACCCAGATAGTTCCAATAGTAGTAGGAGCAATGAATTTTATAAAAAAAGAGTCTACAATCCTATTTAAATACGCCACCAATACATGTAACTCCATACGAATTGCAGGAGTCGTCATTACTGGGCACATTGTGGGTGCTGCTGGCTGACATAAAAGAGTGAACAATACTAATTTCATGAACTTTAATTGTACTTTGACTTGGGAATGGGGTCCATTCTTGTCACAGTATTAGAAACCCAAAAGATTTGGAGAAATTAAAAAAAAAAGAGAAACATATTGAAAGCAATACAAAAAAATGTTAGAAATATGACATCCCAGCAGCAGGTATCCCACCGTTTAAGGATCTACTGTTACACTGAGTACTTCATATATCTGTTCTTAGTTGACTTTGCTAGTTCTATTCCTATTTCTCTAAAAATACTACGGTGAGTCCCCCCCCCCCCCCCCATGCCACATAGCTCTGAAGACCTCTACATTTTCAAGTACTTTCAGGACCATTGCCACTGTTAAAGTAAAGAGAATCACAATGTCAACCTGAACACATTTACTAGATGATTTTCATAAATTGCTGTTCTCTTCCTTCAAAACTGCAAAGCACAAGTATTTATTAGGCAGTGTTGCCTTATCAATTTTTTGTCACTTCCTGACCACATTATTTAACTTTGATATCCGTCCTTTTTTTGTTTTTAAGAATCTATAAAAAGCTTTATCTACTTTCTTGATACAGTTATCTTTATTTCCTTCTGCTAGGAATTTACTTTTCTCTCTGGCACACCTACTTCCTTCTGGTTTAGTGCTCTTAAAATTGTGAAGAATTACTACTGCAAATGCATGTTTTAATGATTCATCTCTACCAAAGGTTTATTTGTCCTAATTACAAATATATGAACATATGAGGGTAAGACTGTAGGAAAAAGCTCTTATTCAAAAATTAAAGAAGGCAATTCCCTGAAAATGTTTAACCATTCTTTTTCTCATAGCTTAATAAAACAAGTTTGACTTAAGAAAATACAGAAGTATTTTAAGTAAAGGTCATGAGGTTCACATTAACAGACCTGTGAACAACAATTATATTCCTTTGTTTTTTTTTTTTTTTTGTTTATTTCATAATATGTCAACAAATCAGGCTACAGAAAACCCACTAGCTTTTATATGCTCAAACAGGCTTGTTAGATTTAAACATGAAAATATATGTCAGTAAAAATGCAGCAAAGATGTAAAATATGAAAAGCTATATAATGGCACATTTTTTACTTATATGCCACTGGTCACGTTATTCAATCAGCCTGTTATCTATGTTCCGTTTTATGCTGCTGACATTTTTTTTCTATTTTATCTCTTGCACAAGTGCTTCATTAATAGACACAGATAGAGACAGATGTGACAAGCTGTGCAGGACAAGTTATTATTATTATTATTACTATTATTATTGCTACTACAGAAAAAGCAGCAGAGCTTTGAAAGTAAAGCTCACACACACAGACACACACACACACACACACACACACACACACACACACACACACACACACACACACACACACACACACAATAATGAAATAAAAGTTATGTACTTACCATAATGATAGATTCATATTGTCTGCTTACATCCTTCCTCAATGGATGAGTCTTTGGATCAAAATCATACCCAACTTCAGCCACTCACAAGCTTTGGATCCACTGTTGAGGCTCCTCCCCTTACCTACAATTCCCCTGTAAAGAGCAAATATCTCTGATTGAGCTTGCTTGTGATGCCAGAGAAACAGAGACTACTCTATGTGTAAAAATATCTAAGAAAAGACACGGTACAAAGTAAACAACTGTTATACATAAACTTCAAAGCATGCAGGGGCAGGCCAAGATAACTGTGTGGTCACTCCAGGACTCAGTGAAAAGAATAAAAAAGGAAGGGGGAATGAGGGAGTGAGAGTTGAGGAAGGATGGAAGAGAGCAACACAGCTCTATCATTATGGCAAGAACATAACCTTTCTATCTGATGTTGTCTCTTTCATCCATTCCTCAATGGATGGGACAGAGTCCTCAACTACTAGTACACTTGGGAGGTCTCATAGAAGGATATTCTGAAGCGCAGCCAAACCAAAGGAAGCTCTTGACTCTGATTGCATGTCCAATATATAGTGTGAAATGAAAGCATGGACCTTGGACCAAGTTGCAGCAACACATGTCATCAACAAGTACCTTGGTGAAGAAGGCTGTAGAACAAGCTACAGATTTTGTTGAGTGAGCTTTTGGAGGTTTGAATAATGGCAGTCCCTTTTCTTTGTAGACATAGAAGATACAGTCTAATAGCCAACATGATAATGTTACCTTGAGTACTCCGCTATCAAATTTAAGACAATCTTAATTTGATGTAAATAGAAATGTTGCTGATGGCGTACATCCAGCAGGTGTAGCATGTATTCATCTTTATTGGAAAAATTTGCAGAAAATACTGAAAGGTAGATTCATCGATTGATAGATGATTTAGAAGCCAACTTAGGAAGAAAAGATGGGTTACTTACCAAGGATACCCTATCTTTGTTGAAGACTGGATGGGGGGTTGGAAGAATGGCTGGAGCTTTGAAATTCTACTGGCAGAGGTAATGGCCACTAAAAAAAACTTTCCACAACAAGAATTTCAAATCAACTTTGGCTCCAGGGTCAAAGGGGGGGGGGTCAGTCAAGGCCTGCAGCAGAATAGTAATGTCCCAAGGGGGTACACATTCCCTGAGTGGAAGGCAGAGAAGAAATACACCTCTGAGAAAAGCTTTGGATAGTGTAAGGGATGCATGGGGATTTCATCGTCCCCAACATGAAAAGAAGTTATAGCAGCAAGCTGCACCTTACTAGTGGAGTAACTGGCTCCATCATGAAAGAGATGTGCAAGAAATTCCAGAATGACTGGGAGAACGGCTGGGGTCTAAGTTTTTGTTGGAAGCCCAGACAGAGAACCTTTTCCACTTACATTTATAGATCATCCTGTTGGAGTGTCTTTGAGAAGAAGTCAAAATGTGAATGACCATGGAAGACAACCTGGACTGCCTAACCATCAATGGAATTAGAGAAACCATTCAATTAGCTTGATGGATTAAATGTCCAACTGAGGTGACCCAGATGGGTGAGATAGCAGATATGGAGCTGAGCCTAGCACCCAGGGAGCATGTACTAGATGATGCCAGAGGAAGGGGAAACATACCAGTCTAGATCAATAAGGAATGATGAGGATTACTGTGCCCTTTCTCAACAATGCTTTCTAGAGGACATTGGGTATCAGTGGAGTTGGGGCAAAAAATTATGAAAGTCCAGAGGGCCAACTGTGGATCAGAGTGTCCCTAAGTAACTTCCCCTCTGAGGGATCAAGGCAAAGTACCTGCTGCATTAACATATTGTAGGGTAATGCAAAAGGAATTGCAGCAAGTTTGACGCTATCAGCTGAAAGTCTATTCTGCTAGTTTTGGATTGAAATATGATCTGTTATTTCTGGATTGAGGGACCACTTGTGAAGGAGGAGAATATACTTGCTCAACATGTCTGGTAGAACACTGGACTTTCCCAGAATGTGCATTGCTGTCAGAAATCACTGAAAAACATTGCCCAGTGCCACACACTCATGATCTCTCAACAATAGCGACAGGATCATATTTTTTCTTGTTTGTTCATATACCAAACCATTGACATGCTGTCCATCTGGGTAGAAATCTCACCAGATGAGAGAGTGTCCTGTAATGCCTGCAATGCTGGGAGGACTGCTCTCATCTCTTAATTGTTGATGTGAAAGCTGGCCTCTGTTGAAGACAACGAGCCTTGGACCATCCTTCTCAAAAAATGACCATCTCCACCCTACATGTGAAACATCTGTGATCACAGTGTCCTGAGATGAAGGTAAAACAAATCGATGTCCCTGGGATACAGTTGATGAATCCAGCAACCATTGTATGTGAGACCTATAGACATTTGTGAGTGACACCTGAAAAGACACGGGTTAATGTCTGACGAACTATATGACTAACAGGATCCACTGCAGCACTATCATGTGATATCTGGCCAGAGAATTGAGTGTGTTTGTAGCTGCCATGTGACTTAGGAGGCAAAGAATTAGTTTTTCTAGTGACTTACGATAAGAAAACACAGCTAAATCTTGTTTGTGGATTGCTGAAATACTGGCTTGAGGAAGTTTGGCAATTTTAAGTTTCATATCTAAAAGTGTTCCGAGGAATTCCATGGTCTGAGCAGGCTGAAACTTGGACTTCTTTGTACTCACTGTAATGCCCGGAGCTGAACAAAGGAGGGTCAAGGAGTCTTTGGCCTGAACAAGTAGATCTCTGGAGGGAACAGTGATGAGCCAGTCATCCAGCTAAGGGGACACCCAGAACCCTTGCAGTCTGAGGTGAAATGCAACCACTGCCATGCACTTAGTGAACACCCATGGGGATGTGGTGAGACCAAAGGGCAGAGTTCTGAATTGGAAGTGACTGGCTGCCAGTCAGAAGTGAAGAAACCTCCTGGATTGTCTGTACATCTTCATGTGGAAGCACACATCTTGGAGGTTGCTTGATCATATCCAGTCATCTTTCCTTAGCAGTAAAAGAATAGACTGTACTATGATCATCTGGAATTTCATTTGTTTCACAAACATAGGTCCAAGATGGGCCTCAGGTCCCCATTTTTCTTTGGCACTAAAAATGATCTTAAATAAATTCTGGATTTTCACTGGTCTGGTGGGACCTCCTAGATGACTCAGTTTTTCAGAAACATTGTTTACAGCAGCTTCTCTCCTTTGTGGGAAGTTTCTTTGAAGGTAAAGGGGGTAAAGAAAGGGAATGAAATAGCCTCTGGTTATTCTCAGCACTGAGATATCTTGAGTAATAGACATCCAGGCTGATGGGTGCAAGGACAAGTACCCCCAACTGCCTCCAGAGAGCAGCAAGTAGGCAAGCATTCAGGAGCACTAATAGAGCATCTCAGAGAAGGAATCCTAAAAGCCCTGGTTCTATAAACCACCTCTGCCATGGGGGCAATGTTCACCATTAGAGTTATCCCCTCTGCCATGGGGAGGTCTCTCTCCAGAGGTGTGGAAACATGCAACTTTCAGAACCAAAGTCTCTTCTTGACCTTTTGGTCCCTTGGAAAACTCAGCTGGGTGGTAGAAAATTTGATTCCTACAGCAGATAGGGTCTTACCATCTTGTTCATTCCTGGAAAGCATTTCCTTCACTTTCAGATAAAGGAATGTCAAGCCACCATAGCAGCATTGACAAAGAATATATTAAAATGTTCCACAAAGTCACAAAGTCACATATAAGCATGTCTCCTAATGGTTATGCTGGGGTCCACTGCTCTAGCAGCACCTTCTGTAGCATTAGAAATAAGACAGATTGAGATATTAGATAAAGACTGGAGAGTAGCTAACTGGAATTTGACAGTTTTCCTCTGCTCAGTAGATAGGGACCTTGACAGATATTTGGAAAGCTCCTTGGTCAAATCTCTCTTTGGAAGAGATTGACTTATAACACATAGTTCAGCACCCTCATGGCAAAGTTACTGAAGCACAGACTCATTTCCCAAATATATCTAATGTCCGAGACTCCCTGTTAGGGGGATGGACAGTGGAGCTCTATTTTTGCTAGTCCCTTCTTGGAGGCCCACTACCACCACCATCATGAAATCCAAGGCTGGACCCTTGCTCTAAAATGGATGGTCTTTCAGTGACACTAGGAACTTAGCAGAGCCAATTCCCTGCTAACCTGACATGTCCAACTCTTTCCATGTCCATTTTGAGATCAGGTCTACCATTTCATCTGATGGAGAGACCATCCAAGAAGTAGATGGACCAGCTCCCAAAGCCTTAAGGAATACTGATTCCTCTTGGGAAGGGACCACCCCTTTCTCTCTGAGTAGTTCTGAAATATCTCTGAACAAGATGTCCTCAAGAGGGTATCTTGGGAACTCTTTCATTTCACTGAAGTTAGTATCTTGTGTCAGTGATTCCTGTGGGTAATCAATATACCTATTTTTACACTTGTATTTCCAATAAACCTCACTGGTGAGATATTCCAGAAAGGAGTCGGAAGCTGATGGGGGTTCCTCAGCAAGGATGGGCTCAAGATGTTTGGAAACTAGCTGTTCCAACACTACAGAATGAGTAAGCTCAGAACCCAGGGAGATCCGATGGGGAAAGGTTGGATCTGAGCTTGAAATGGATGTCTGTTCTCTTGACTGAGAGAGCACTCTTCCAAAAGCCTCTTAGACTGAGTCAGAGAAGGAACCAGGGACCTTACAGAAAGGGTCAAGGCCCCTATTTCTATCTAGTCTGTCGGGGTCAAGCTATCTAATGCCAAAGCCCCAAGAGAAAAGAATGGCACTGTAGGTTTCCATGACAAACCATTTCCCAGGACCAGATGCTTTCCACTCCGTCTGGAGATTCAGTAGGATATGAAGTGTTTGGAGCCACCCAGGTCAAAGACACTGTTGGAGTTGAAGATCTGAGTAATACATACCCCAGAGTGAACTCAGATCTAACTGCACTGATCCAGCAGGACAGATCGGGGAATGAGCAATAACCTGATGAGAAGTGGCCAATACCCTGGTCCCAGCAGGGGCTAGAGCAGGGAGATCCCCAGCTGGGTCTGAGGCCTGAGGAATTTCCTCATTAACCAGTACATGTCAGCCTCAGAAAGACTCCTAGATGATCTAATGGAACAGAGAGAGGAAGCAGTGGAGGAAGATCTAGAGATCCAATGAAAAGATCTCTTCTGGAGAATAGGGGATCCCAACCAAGGAGATAGCAGCTCTAGAGAGAAATGAGAATCTGGTAGAAGAGGTGTACTGAATCCAGTGAGGATAGGTTCTGATGTGTTGACTAGAAAATATTGGCAGCTTGGGAGCAAGACCTGATTAAAGTGAATGATCTGGAGACTGTTTTTCCTTCTCTCTTTCTTTTTTTTTTCTTGCCCCTAGCATGATCAGCTGTTTTTTCAAAAAAGGCGAGGCAGAGAAAGATTCATAGAAGTGAGATGGGGTCTTTCTTCCAAGGAGGCAGGGAAAACCCCCTTTAATACAACTATGGTCTGGGAACTGAAGGCCCTTCAAATGCTGCAGTGTTCATATAGATGTGCAGCCTCTAAATAGTAAACGCATTTAGTATGTGCATCGGATTTAGTCAGTCTGTGGCTGCAAGCCACACACTTTATAAACCAAATGCACACATAAATATATATATACATATATATATATATATATATATATATATATATACGAAGCACAAATACATATAAAACAGACATAAAAAACATAAAACTTGACAGTATGTAGATATGTCATGTAATAAATCCAACATGTTACTTGCATAAAGGAAGAAATCCATTATTACAGCCCCCACCCCCTTCCCCTTATCCGGTTTCATAACAGAGATCTTCTGGTTGCCCTTAATCTGGACCAAAAATTCTCTGTAGTGTAGTTGATCGATTTTGGGTCAGCACACAAGTGCCGGTCAACTGATGCAGCTGCCAAGTTTTAAAGTTGTAAGCCCAACCAACTTTGTAAATTCTGAGCATTATTTTGCCTCTGTAGCTGAAAAGATGGTTATTTCATCTTGTAATTTTCCAATTTACCGAATTGTAACTATGTTTTGACATTGTTTCAGATCATCAATTGAACCATGTCAAGGAAAAGTGTAGAATTTTTAAGTATGAAACTCCGAGCCTGCATGAAGCTCCAATCCATGAAAGTATGATGCAAACATTGATGACAGATGCACTTCTTACTCAATTGTGAATAAGTGATGTGCAAACTTTGAGCATGGAGATTTCGTCAGCTCCTGAAATTGTTGACCACAACTATGACATGATTTTGGCAGATCAGTGAATATCAGCTAAAACAATTGCTGAGACATTACAGATATCCAAGGAATGTGTTGGGTTTATAATCCATGAGCAGCTGGGTATGCAGAAGCTGTCAGCCAAGTGGGTGCCCAAATGTTTGAATGCTGACTAGAAAAGACGTCGAGTGGACACTTTCAAGTTGATTTTGTGGCATTTTCATCGAGCTGGTGCCAACTTTTTGGAATAATTACTTACTGTTGATGAAATATGGTTACACTTCTATGGTCCTGAGACAAAACAACAGTCCATGCAATGGTGGCACTAAGGTTCACCAAGGCCAAAGAAGTTCAAGAAGTAAAAGTCAGCAGGAAAGGTCATGGCCACAATGTTTTGGGATCAGGAAGGTGCTGTAATGACTGACTATCTTCCAAGGGGCCAAGCAATTAATGTAGAATTCTACTGTAACTTGCTGTGCCAATTAAAGGAGGCATTGAAAGACAAAAGGAGGGGAAGCTGCAGGAAGGAGTTCTCTTTTTGCAAGTCAATGCACTTGTTCACAAGGCTAGCAAAACAATGGATGTTTTGATGAAATTGAGGTGTGAGTGCATAGATTATCCACCCTACTCACCTTCTGACTATTTTCTGTTTCCAAACCTTAAAAAGAGTTGAAAGGGTGGCAATTGTCAAGTGATTCGGAGGTGCTTGCAGCAGCAGACCAGTATTTCAGTGACCAGACATCAGACTTTTTTGGCAGAGTTACGGAAACTTCAGACACAATGTGCCAAGTATCTTGAATTTCGGGGAGAATATGTTGAATAACTCATAAGTTTCATGACTCCACATAATTCCCTTCTTGGTCGGGCTTACAACTTTTCAGCACCCCTATATATATATATATATATATATATATATATATATATATATATATATATATATATATGTATATACATATATAGATATATATATATATATATATATATATATATGTATATATATATATATATATATATATATATATATATATATATTGATATATTGATATAGATATATATATATATATATGTATATATATATATATATATATATATATATATATATATATATGGGTCTACTTTCATAGACCGAACGTACGAATCACCGACACATTTTCCCCACCCCAAACAACCGACAACACACCACACCGACAACTCAACATACCAACACCAAAACACCGACACAAAACGCCAAATACACATTGCACACAACAACATATCCACTAACCTTAACCTAAACCCTAACCCTAATGTCCGACACTACGCACACTTACCCAACCCGCACCCTAACCCTAACTCACTTAACACATCCCTAAATCTCAACACCGTCACTATCGCACTCACCCTACCTGCACCCTAACCCTAACTCACTTAACACCCCCCTAGACCCCAACACCGTCACTATCGCGCACTCACCCTACCTGCACCCTAACCGGAACTCACTTAACACACCCTAAAATATTCAGCCCATCACTATCGACACTCACTCCACCGCATTCTAACCCTAACACACTTAACAGTACCCTACACAGCTCTACGTCACTTCCACACACTTACCTCACGGAACCCTTAGTCCGACACCACCGCACACTCACATTTTCCACACACTATCCTAAAATCCCTCAGTATCGTACACTTACCTGTCCGCTCCCCAATACTACATCTGTCACTTTCGCACTTACCGTATCAGCTCACACGCTGCCGTTGTCGGTCTCTCAGCCGTCGGGATATCGCTTCTGTAACCTACCTGTTCGGTCGTGCCTCGGTCTTCGGTGTCGGTAAAGTGGCGCTGTCTATGAAAGTAGACCCATATATATATATAATATATATATATATATATATGTGTATATATATATATATATATATATATATATATATATATATATATATATATATACATACATACATAGAGAGAGAGAGATGTGTGTGTGCATGTGTGTGTAAAAAATGTATATAGGCTCATAGGTGTGTATTAAGCTAATGGCCCTGGAGCCTTCACGAGCATAGCCTATAAAAGTGCCCTGGCATTGTGCCACCCAACGTTAACACCCAGTGCCTCTGGCATTGTGCCACCCACCATTAGCACCCAGTGCCTCTATCCAGTAGAGTCATTGGAGTGATCCCGGGGTGAACTTTCTTTTACCCATCCACTCATCGAGATTTCTCTTGAAAAGGGCCATTGAGGTACACTGCTTGACATGAATGGGAAGATTGTTCCAGAGTATGGGCAGTCTCTGGGTGATGAACTTGTCCCTCCAGCATGTTCTGTTGATTGTGGTAATGAGGTTGAGATCTCTGGAGCATATGGTGAGGAGGGATTGGGATTTCTTTAGGTGCAGCATTTCTAGCAGGGCTGGATCGGACATGGCTTTGTAAGTCAAACAGAGATCACCTCTAAGTAGACAATAACAGACAGACAAAAGCTGAAGTTTCTTGAGTTTGTCCATGTAGGTCATGTATTTAAGGCGTAGGATGACCACAGTGGTAATGTGGTGGTCGAAGGACAGGTTGATGTCAACCTGGATGCCCAGATCTCTTACAACACCTTCAGTGTTTAGTGGGCTCCCATCAATGTGGTGATTAGTGGGAACTAAGTTTTTACCAAAGGGAATGACGACACATTTTTTGGTGATAAGCTTAAGGCCTTGGCTCCGACACCAGTCATTGGTGTTAGTGAAGCCTTTCTGTAGGATATATGCATCACTTGGAGAGTTGATAATGGCTCCCAGCTTGCAGTTGTCTGCAAAAGTGGTCAGCCAGAGTCTCTCTGTATTGGTCTGGACGTCTGAGAAGTAGATGCCAAACAGGAGAGGACCCATGACCAATCCCTGTGGGACTCCACTCATGACTGGTTAGCAGTCAGATTTGGAATCCGCTACTTTCACTCTCTGGGTTCTGTCTGTGAGCCAATTTGCAATCCACCTAGAGATGTAGGGATTGATGCCTAGTTTGCTGAGTTTATCAATAATTCCTGAGTGAGGAATGGTATCAAAGGCCTTGGCCAGATTGAGGTAGGGTGTATGTACTGCCTTACCCTCATCCACTGCCTTGGTGACTGACGTGAAGTCATCAGTCAGTTTAAGCAAGCAGGATCTTCCTTTAACAAAGACAAACTGCAAGAGGTCTAGAGTTTGGAGATTACCTATATTCTTGTTAAGCAGGCCCATGATGATGCACTCCATACCTTTACATATCAGACTCGTCAAACTAATGGGGCAAGAATTCCCAGGGTCTGTCACTCTCCCTTTATGGAGAGGGATAACTGTAGCAGTGCCCATTCAGTAGAGACAAAGCCTGATGTAAGGCTGTGATTGAACAGGGCACACAGATGTGGTGCCAGTTGTTAAATGAAAAACACTGTAATAAAAAGATCAATACACAGGAGGTTCAGGTTCAGGTTCTTTACTAGTGTACACCAGGAGGCAAAAAATGTACAAGTACAGAATTTTGTCTGAATGAAACAGGAAGTACACAACTTTTATAGTATTTCTTACTAGTATTAACCCACCAGGCTGAGGGGTTTTACATCACTTTAGCTTACAATATTCTATTCATCTGAAATGCTGATTCTACACTTTGCTTAAAAAGTTTTTCTGGTAAACAACATGGCCTTGCTAGCCACCTGGTTAGTTATAATACCCTTTTACAAAAGTTGCCATTTAAGGTTCTGAACTAATTCGAGCATAATAGCAGATACAGTTCTCAATACATTTATCTTGTTACAAGTTATCACTTCTTCCTTGCAGCTGGTGCGTTATCTAGCAACATATACAAGGTTGATTGCTCAAACAGGAAAGAGCAGAAGATTCTCATTATTTCACACATTTAATTTCCTGACCCAGCAGATAATCACTTGTGAGAAGCATAAACATTAATTATTGCTGAGCTAGCAGCTGCTGGGGTCAGAGGCCAACTTGCAAAAAGGCACACTGCAGTTTCCAAAAGCTTCTTGCAGTTTCATATGAATTCATTTTTCTTGTCATATCATTAATATAATAAAATGCATTATATCTTTCTTATTTCTCAATAAGCACTAAACATATACATTAATACATATTTTTCTAACATTTACCCCCCTGTTAATACTTTTTATTCTATTCTCAGAAGTATAAATGATTTTATTTCTTCTCCTAACCTCTTCCACTTGGGACTTGCAGTTAAGAGAGTCATTCAGTTTAGACTTCAGAAAGAGTTTTATTTGGAACCAGTTTCTCAAATTCAATGTCTTGATACAGGGTTTCCGAGACAGACATATCTATAAAATCTTTGATTAATCTTTTCATGCAGGGGATTCCACAACAAACACATGCTCCTAATAGGAGTAAACCCACACAAATGGCAATCAGAATATTCATTAGGATGGAACCCCACCCCCCAAACAGATTCTGGAAAAAGTCCATCAGAGGGTTTGGGCCTGGTTTGGTCAAGGCTGACACCTGCTGAATCACCTCCAGGTGGTTATTGATTTCATGCTTATTATCTGGAATATATGCACAGCATTCTTCTTTGATAAGCACGCACGTACCACCTCTCGCCGCTAGGGTGAAGTCAAGAGCCATCCGATTTTGCAACACAGCAGTTCTCATGGCATTCAGTTCATCAGTCACTAATTCAAGAGCAGAAAAAGTTGCATTACTCATTACTTCGAGAAGTTTCGACAGCTTTCTCTGCTCCCAGATCAATTTGACTGCACCATACGCTGGGAGTATACCTGCCCAAGATATAACACTGTCACTCAAATCCATATGAGTTGATTTGTCTTTGTCCTTCACGGAATTATGGTCTTTCCAACCTGCTTCAACTCACCCTACCAGATTCACAGGTTTCTCGATTGGATCTTTGGTTTTCTTGGAAACATCTCTCACATTCCATATTTACCCAGGGGTAATTCCACAGTGTGTCGTATGGCCAGAACCAGGTAGCCCAAAAAACAACTGCCAGACCAATTCTCAGGTAGCCATTTGTATGCCTTTTTCCCACACACAAAATAACAGTTTTCAACTTTAGTGCTAATACGCACTAGCCTTGCATGAAACATTTTCTTATCTATGATTGACAATTGTTTAATCAAAACAGGATTTCTTTGTACTTCATTCAATGTCATTTTCATTGAGTTCAAATATGAATCATAGTTGGTATTGCAAACGGTACCCCCAATTTTAGTCTTAATATAACATTTATAAGATATGGTTATGTTACAGTTACTCCAGCCCACCTGGAGAGTATCATTTTTGAAAAAACATACAATCCCCTTTTGTGTAACAGGTAAATACAATGCTATTTTATCCTGTGATCTCACAGTTCCTGTGTCAAAAAGTAAATTTTCCCAAGTCTCATTTATCCCTAAAAGAACAGTGGACATTAGTAGTCCTCCATATGCTGTTGGTATAGCTGTACAAACCCAGCAGTTTGAAATATTCATAGTCTCAGCATATACACGTTTAATTGCTAGGTATGTGTTAAAGTTTGGATGCCAGTCTATGGATGTCTCATCACGTTTATCCAGTTTTACTTGTGTGGTTGAGAAATGAAAAAAACACAACAAAAAGAAAATTGTCAAAAATACAGTCAACAAGTGTACGCTCAATAATATGATTATGCAACATTTTTGAGGTTGGCCTGCATTCTTATCTTTGGCCATTTTGTTCTTGTTGCGTAACAGTTACAATGTTTTTATCAAGTTGAAAGTTCTTTACCGGTTTACAATGCGTTAAATGAATCCAAGATGACTTCTCGGCTATTTTGACTGCAGTAGGCGTGGCCAGCAGTACCTGGTACGGTCCTTCCCACTTCGGGCTTGCCCAATTCTTCCTCTTTGTGACCTTCACCCAGATCCAGGACCCCGGGGCTAGAATCGCTTCCAATGGTCTGGTCTGTTCTTTATCTGAAAAAGAGTTAAACTGCAAAAGAGATTTATTTGTTAACAGTTTCCTCATATAACTAGCTAGTGAACTATCAGCCTCCTGGTCTAGTCTGCAGGCATGAGAGCTTTCCACTGAGGTACATAATATGCCATCCCAAACACCATTTCAAAAGGAGTTAAACGCTTTGCATTTGGAACTCTTCGCATACTCAGCAGCACCAGAGGCAGACAGTGCACCCATTTGTTTTGGGTTTCATTGACTAACTTCCTAAGTTTGTTCTTGAGGACTCCATTGTGCCTCTCCACCAGTCCTGCAGACTGAGGGTGATAAGCACAATGGTTCTTCAGGGAAATCTCAAAGAATCGTCCAAACTGTTGTATGGTTTGATTCACAAAATGTGTACCATTGTCACTATAAATTCTCTCCGGTATGCCAAATCTAGGAATAATCTCTTTTATAAGGGCTTTCGCCACTGTTGTTGCATCTGGATTCTTGGTCGGAAAAGCTTCCACCCATCTAGAAAACATATCTACAATGACAAGGCAGTACTTTTTGTTATCACATTTGTTCAGTTCTATAAAATCCATACAAATAGCATGGAACGGATATGGTGGTGTAGGAAAACTTCCTTGTTTAGGTTTAAATGCCCCTTGTGCATGATGTTTGTTACAAATATGACATGCCACACAAAATGTTTTTGTGTAATTTGTGAATCCGTATGTTTGGAATACTCAGTTTACTAACTGTACCATCCCCCATGTTGAGACATGGCACTGCCCATGGCTCAACAAAGCTGCATATCTAAACAAATTAGATGGCAAAATTGCTTTTTTTCTCTTTGGAGATGTACAGCCCATTTTCAAGGATTGCTCCTCGTCTTTCCCATTTTTGTTTTTCTGCTTTTGTGGTAAGCGTCTGCATCGTTTTTAACATTTCTAAATCTAAAATTTCAGAGGGTTGTAATTCCTCATCTAGAAGAAAAATTTCTGAGTCTGAAGCTGCTTGCTTCGCAGCTGCATCAGCTCTTGCATTTCCTTTTGAAATTCTGTCCTGCTGTTTCGTATGAGCTACTCATTTGCAAATAGCTACTTTAGTAGGTAACTGAATAGATTCTAACAATTCTAAAATAAATTGCGCATGATTAATTGGTTTACCACTAGATGTTATCATCCCTCTATTTTTCCATTGCTGTGCAAAAACATGTACAGTAGAAAAAGCATACTGACTGTCGGTATATATGTTTACACATTTGACTTTTGCTAAAGTACAAGCTTGTGTTAAGGCAATCAATTCTGCTGCTTGTGCAGACAAGTTATGTGGTAAGGACTGGGCTTCTAAGGTTTCAGTGTCTAACTATTGCATACCCCACTAGATTCTTCCCTGTAGGGCCCCTTCTGCATGAGCCGTCCATGTAATATGTCACCTCGGCATTATCCAAGGGAATATCCGTGAGATCTTGTCTGGGTAATGTTTTCTGCTCAATTTCCTGCAGGCAACTGTGTGGTGTGCCATCCGCAGGAGTTGGGAGCAAAGTTGATGGATTTAATGTCATGCATCGTTCAATTGTCATATGAGGTTGGCTCAACAGTATAGTCATACAGGAAAGGTGTCTAGCAGGAGAAAGATATGCTACGTTTTCTTGGAGTAAAATTATCGCAACTGCATGAGGCACTCTCAATGTGAGAGGGTGGAATAACACCACTGAAGCCGAAGCCTGTACTGCCATTGCAGCTGCAACTACTGCTTGTACACAGTGGGGCAAGGATCGTGCCACTGGGTCTAACTGTGATGAATAGTAAGCTATGGGGCATTGCTTATCCCCATGTTGTTGTGTCAATACTGATGTCATATATCCCTGCTTACAGTTTACAGTTTGAAAGAAACTTTTATGATAGTTTGGTAGTCCTAGGACTAATGAAGAAGCTATTAATTGCTTCAACCTGCAGAAAGCCATTTCTGCTTCAGATGTCCATTGTAATAAATCTTGTGCTGCCATCGGCTTTTTGTATATTAGGTCGGTCAGTGGAGCAGATTCCAAAGCATAGTTTGGTATCCAACTCCGGCAGAAGTTAGTTGTTCCCAGGAAGGACATAATTTCCTTTTTGGTCACTGGTTTGGGTGCTTGTAAAATCACTGTCTTTCTTTCCTTATCTAATATTCTACCTTCCTTGGATATTACATACCCCAGGTATCTAACCTGTTTTCTCCAAAGCTGTAATTTGCTTTTGTTTACTTTATGTCCCTGTGTTGCTAAGAATTGTAGCAGTGCTATGGTATCCTCCCTGCATTGCTGCTGGATGGGGCCTACTAGCAAGATGTCGTCTATATAAAGTAGAATTTGACTACCCCCCGGTGGGGTGAATCACGCCAAATTACTAGCCATTTCTTGTGCGAATATTGTTGGACTCTCACAATATCTCTGTGGTAGCCGAGTATAAGTATACCTTTTCCCCGGAAATGTAAAAGCAAACCAATATTGGCTATCAGGATGTATAGGTATTGAAAAGAATGCATTGCTGATATCTACCACAGAGAAATATTTCTGGTGAGGTTTCAAATCATTTAACAATGTGTGTTGGTCTGGCACCGTAGGTGCTCTAGGTATTACTGCATTATTTACAGCTTGTAAGTCCTGAACCATACGCCATTCCCCATTTGCCTTTTTAACAGGAAATAGGGGTGTATTACATGGTGAATCAGGAGATTCTACCAGTACTCCTTCCTTAAGTAATGTTGCTATTATAGGTTTGATTCCTATTTCTGCATCCTTTTTCAAAGGATATTGTGTCTTCTGTGGTCTGAATGCTGACTTTGGTGTAATAGTAACTGGTCCTGCTGTTCGAATAAGTCCTACATCTGACTTGCCTGTTGACCAAAGAATCTTTGGTATGTCACATAAGGCTTTCTCCTCTTCTTCTAATAAGAATGCCAATCAGCTGTCCTCGCTTGACTGCAAGTGTACAGCTGGGTGTGCCTGTGTTAACCAATTCAGTTTTTGTTTCTGTATTCCCTATTCTGATAATTCTAAATCAGTTTGTTTCTCCCATCTCATTACTTTTTCTCCTAGGTATACCCATTTTACACTTTTGTTCTTAGTTAAACTGACATGTGGTAATCAATTAGATTTGTATAGTGCAAGGAATTCTTGAGGTAATGAACAGCTAACAATACTGTTTCCCTCAGTATCCCAGTACAGATTACGTAACACTAATCTGTTTGCACGATTTCTGAACAATTCTTGCTCATATTCCTTATCAGGTCCAGGTGTGCTACAGTAATACAGAGTACAATGTAACAAATGCTGTCTGTCAGTGTCAAGGGAGGGGGATTTACTGATGGCTACGTTCATCAGTTCCTCGGTCACTGCCCCTGGACCAGTCATAACCAAGTCCTGGCTGTACCAGTAAAAAGTTTCACCCTCCGGTCGCACCACAAAAGTATCCATTTGTCACTGTGGCTCCATACCCTGCATAGTCGGAACTACTGCTATGCCAAATATCTGCATAAGGTCCCTACCTAATAGGTTCACTGGACATTTTGCAGAAACAACAATTTTACTCCTTTGAGTCATCCCTGAAACAGGGTCAGTTATTGCTATATCATGGGAAAGTGGTTCCCGGTATAGCTGTCCATTTGCAGCTTTCATTAATATATAATCAGGTGATTCTGAATGTTCCAGTAACTTGGAGGGGTGTATCAAGGTCCGTGATGCACCTGAGTCACACAGGAATTTAATTTCCTTCCCCTCCACCAGAAGTGTAACTTCCGGTTTTGTGTCTGCTAGGTAGAGCTCTAGGCTCAATAATGCTAAATCTAAAATCTCATTTTCTTCATCCTCCATATCTACTTGCACTTCCTCTACTCCTTCTATCACATTTACATTTGTCCTCTCTTTATTGTCTTTTCTCGATGATTTCTGACTCTCGTATGGTGTATCTTCACCATCATATAGTCAGTCCTCATCTCCCTTATCCTTTGTGGTTGTCTTCTTATTTTGTTTACAATCCCTAGCTAGATGTCCCTTCTTCCCGCATTTAAAGCATTCACCTCTCTTTTTCCTTTCTTCAAAGTCCTCTGACCGTTTTTCAGACTGTTTATTTCCCTGGGTATTTTTCTTACCCTTTTTACCAGACTGTAATACATAAACCTCTTCAGCAGTGAAGACTTGCGCTTTCTTTTTCTTTTTGCTATTAAAGTGTCTTTCAGCATGTCTAGCATATTCAAGTAAGGCTTGTAACCTACTTGTTCAATGATCTATCATATGTTTCGTAATGAAGCTACTAATAGGTGCAATGCAACCTTTTAAAAATGCATTTTTCAATTGTTGTTCATACGGGGAATCATTCGTTTGATTTTCGGGAACTGTCATGCCACTATGATTGTTAAAGCACTCTAATAGTCTGACATAGTACCCATCTACTGTTTCATTTTCTTGCTGTATGCATTGATTAATACAAGTTCAGTCTGCTCTTGGTTTCCATTTCTCAGAGATTCGGTCTGTAAGGCCTTTCACTCTATTGTCAAGTTCTGCGTGACTATGTGGGAGTGGCTTAAATTCTGCATTACGAGGATTCCAGGTGCCACAAATCATGTGCCAATCTGGACCTACAATTTGTCTATCTACTTTTTCTACTTCTTCCCCATTTAAGTGGTAACTTAACCTCATACCTTGTAAATCTTCTAGGAATTTTGTAAAATTAACTTTTAGATGGGGAATTCCCTCAGTAGCCTTCCGGATATCCTCCGGTGTCCATGGTCTATATACCAAGAGAGTTGGGTCCTGTCCGACCTGTCCTGCCTGAGGATTTGGTACCTCTATAAGTGGACATATTTCTTCCTCACTCTCAGCTTGTAAATTTCTCTCCATTTGATATGATTCTATGTCCCCCTGTGTTTTACGTGTTCGGGACCTAGTTTCAATGGGATCTCTAACAAACTATTTCGGTTTCACTGAGACATCAGGATACCGCGGAGGTGGGCCAGCTTGTCCACCCGCTTCATATCCTGAAAAAGGGAGTGGTGGGGGCGGAGGAGGAGCCGTCGCTATTACTATGTTATTATCTTCTTTGTCTAAGAACAATGCCTTTGAATTATTACTCTTTTGTTCCCTACGGTTTGCTTCCTCATTCCACCTGTGTGCCTGAGGAATGCCTAATTGCCATTGTTTTCTTTGCCTGACCTTTCGTATCACTTTTAAGCTGTTTAAGAAGTTTAACAAGCGAAGATTTGTCTAATTTCCCATCAAATTCATATTTGTTAACACATTTCGCATAATATCTAACATTATCTGCAAGTTGTAATTGCATAAATTTTGCGTCTTCGGTTAGGGGCGGATCTCGTGATGTTTTAGTGCACTGATTTCCCATGCTAATAAATGTTACGTAACCCTTTTACCACGTGGTACCACAACTTCAGTTCCTTTCACAGTTTATCTAGAATAACTACCTGCCTTATTCTGTTACCCTGATCTATGACCAAATAAACAGTAATTTTTCTTGTCCCTGATCTGTATGACAAATCTGACAAAAAAAACAATATTTACTGTAACCTAGTCCCTGATCTAAAACAGAAAAAAGGCAAAAAGTATCCCTACCTGAGCCTCCGTTATTGACCAATCATGGTTCGAAGTGGAAATACGCTCTTCAGCCACAGATCAGAAAGTGGCCAGCCTCTTTAAACGACAATTCAGTCGGAGGTCTTTTCACTCAAGAAGAACCATTTCAGTATCTTCTCCTGCATGCAGTGTTCGACCACCTCTACGCTCTGATCCACAGCTTCTGAGGGATTCCAGTACGCAAAGGACCAATCTGTTAAATGAAAAACACTGTAATAAAAAGATCAATACACAGGAGGTTCAGGTTCAGGTTCTTTACTAGTGTACACCAGGAGGCAAAAAACGTACAAGTACAGAATTTTGTCTGAATGAAACAGGAAGTACACAACTTTTATAGTATTTCTTACTAGTATTAACCCACCAGGCTGACGTAGTCAGTCACAAGGGGTTTTACATCACTTTAGCTTACAATATTCTATTCATCTGAAATGCTGAATCTACACTTTGCTTAAAAAGTTTTTCTGGTAAACAACGTGTCCTTGCTAGCCACCTGGTTAGTTATAATACCCTTTTATAAAAGTTGCCATTCAAGGTTCTGAACTAATTTGAGCATAATAGCAGATACAGTTCTCAATACATTTCTCTTGTTACAAGTTATCACTCTTCCTTGCAGCTGGTGCGTTATCTAGCAACATATACAAGGTTGATTGCTCAAGCAGGAAAGAGCAGAAGATTCTCATTATTTCACACATTTAATTTCCTGACCCAGCAGATAATCACTTGTGAGAAGCATAAACATTAATTCTTGCTGAGCTAGCAGCTGCTGGGGTCAGAGGCCAACTTGCAAAAAGGCACACTGCAGTTTCCAAAAGCTTCTTGCAGTTTCATATGAATTCATTTTTCTTGTCATATCATTAATATAATAAAATGCATTATATCTTTCTTATTTCTCAATAAGCACTAAACATATACATTAATACATATTTTTCTAACACCAGTTCATTTTGTATTTCATGTAGAACACAGCCAGGGATATTATCAGGTCCCACTGATGCTGTATTCTTGGCCTTGAATAGTGCAGCTCTTACCTGTGGTGCAGAAATGCTGGGTACCTGGCATTATTCTGGTATTGTGATTGGGCCTTGTGGGGGGGGGTAAAGTTAGCACTGAATCTGTTGGCTATATCTGTTGGATCAGTGTAGGAGGTACCATTATGTAATAACTCAGAGCAAATCTGGGTATTGCCATGGAGGCTCTTGATATAGCTATAGAATGCTTTGTGGTTGTTTTTAGTGTATGCTGCAAATTTGCCTTCATAGCTGGCTTTAGATGATTTGATAAGGGATCTCAACTTTTTGTTGAGGCTAATTAGAGAGTTTTTCCAGTCTTGGGACCTCAACTTTTCTGCAACAGTTTCTTCTTTCTGTTGTAGAGTTTATTGATAGTTGGGGACCACCAGATTGGCTTCCTTTTTTTGGAGGAGAGCATCTTGATTCTATTAGGTATGGCTAGTTCCATGCATTTATGTACGTGTTTGTACAGTGCATCGGTGCATGATTTGGCAGTCATGCAGCTATTTTCCACTGGCATGGGTACTGTGAAGTTAGCCACCTCTGTTTTTAGGAGCCCAAAGTCAGGTTTGGAGAAGTTTTTCAAGGTGGTCACCTTTGCAGGGGGTGTGGGTAAGATGTAGATTTCCATGGTGATTATTTTGTGGTCGCATCTAACCAGGGAGGAATTGATTGCTGGTGTAGAGCACTGGTTGCCCATGTTAGTGATAACCAGGTTAAGGATGTTACTTCCTCTAGTGGGGGTCAGGATGAGGTGATCCAAGGCATTGGAATTGATGAATTCCAGGAAGTGTTGGGCAAGTGCATTGATACAGGAGTAATTTCCCCAGTTGATGGAGGGGTAGTTGAAGTCTCCCAGTATAAGAGTATTGGCCTGGAACTTGATGGATTCTAGGGTACTTAGGATGTTTGGGGTCCTATAGCAGGCTATGACCTGAAGCTCTGTCTTACCCAATGTTGTACCTGAAGTATCTCAAATGCATTATACTAGACTATTAGTCTGGAAGTGTGTAGATCCTTTATGAATATGGAGACACCAATACCTTTGGAGCTTCTGGCCATGTTCTGGGGCTGAAAGGTGTGGAATGAGTTGTAGCCTGGAAGTACAGGGGTGCTATCTGCCACTTTAAACCAGGTCTCCGTTACAGCACAAATGTCAATGTTCTCCATTTTGAGGAGTGCTTTGAGCGAGTGCATTTTGAGATTTAGACTTCTAGCGTTGAGCAGCATGACCCTCAGATTATATTTGTTTATAATTGTTGTGGTGAAATTTTGGTCTTTGGAGCACCACCTAAAAACAGCACTGTAGGGGTGGCAAGAGCCTTAGCCAGTACCCAGAATACTTGG
Source organism: Protopterus annectens (assembly GCF_019279795.1). Classification (NCBI taxonomy): domain Eukaryota; kingdom Metazoa; phylum Chordata; order Ceratodontiformes; family Protopteridae; genus Protopterus; species Protopterus annectens. Next base: position 1,346,165,979 of record NC_056745.1, read on the forward strand.
GGTGACAGATGCAGGCCATCTCTGGCAAGCATCGAGGTCTGTCAATCCTATCATCCCAAGCAGACAAATAGTTATTCCTTCTGAATGACATCAGAAACTTAGCCAATTGTTGAAGTCAACCATTTTTTTTTCTACTATGATATCATTCTGGGTGATGGTAGGATACTGCTTAGGGCTAGGGTCATACCTACCTGGGCCACATAATCCGAGAGCTCCATCATGTCTCTTTTCATGTAGTCCAGGAAGGATGATCTCAGGTCATTCACAGCCACATGAATAATGACTGAGTCATACTTGTACTTGTTGTGGAGTGACCTGAGTGCATGTGTTATATGGCAGATCCTGGCACCTGATAGACAACTGACTGTCACCTTCTCCTTGTTTAACCTGAGTGGGACATCTGTGTGCCTCACTATTGAGTCTCCTATGATTAGTGTGTTGGGCAAGGTGTTTTGCCTTAAGGGCTTAGGTTGAGGGGTACACTGTGGAGGTGAGCTATGTGTCATGTGGTTGCTGGTGTGTTGTGGTGGTCAATTGTTTCTGCCTTCGAGGTCTCTGCTGTTTAGGTAAGTTTCTATTGAAAGCCTCCACGAAGGTGGGTGTGTGTTTTGTGTTTCTATGTCTGAGCTGTGCTGGTGGGTGCTCTTTTCCATATGGTGTGGTGCAAGTGTTGACCTTCTCCTCATGACCAGCTAGTCCAGTCTTGGCTGGAGAGTGCATAACTTCCAGTATGGTGATAGAAGTGCATCTCTCACAAGTCTGAGTGTTGGGAGGCAAGAGGAGAGGTTTGTCTGTGTACATGAGGCAGTTGCTACACTGCCTCAGAATGCACAAATGCACCCGGTTAGCAGGAGAAAGCACAGGAAATTGCCCTTTAATCATACCAGGAGGGGTGGTCATAAATAATAAATATTGGTGCTGTTACTTTGTAAAACAACTAGTGTTGATAGTGCCTACGTGTGCTACAATAATTGCTACAAAAGTCTGTTGAAATGCAAGGTGATTAAGCTATTTGAAGTGCAAGAGAGAGAGAAGAACTAGCATGATCTAAGGGAAAAATTGAAGAGCAAACTTTCTGGCAGTGATAATAGTTTCCCTCAGCTCGGTGGCACTGCATGGAGCTTAAACAAGCACAAACCCATGCAAGCATGGGCTTTTAAACCAGAAAGTTGAAAGGGATGGAAAAACTGCCCAAATGACCAATAAGCTGCAAGTTCTGGGTCATAAACCCCTCCTCCTGTGGTATATAGGCTACGTACAGCTTACCACTCCCACTGATATTCTAGAAGGCTTCCCTCCAACACAGAAAGCCTTGGGGAGACTCAGAAACTTCCAAACAGTCTTGGATACAGCAACTCTGTATCAGGACTAAACTAGCCACAGGAAAAGTGGGAAACAAGGAGAGAAAATCTTAAAATAGGAAAAAATAAGCTAAAAATGCAGTAAATACAATTAAAAATTCAGTGTTAGCTAACACAACTGAGTAGGTAGCAATATTACAATGAATATAGTTCAAACAAATACATTTAAGTTAAAAAAAATGACTAAAAACAAGTGCAGAATGCAGTAAATAAGTAAAAAAATCAAAATGGAGGCACTCAGAGTATCTCTTTCTCCTTCTAGTTGCTCTTGCAGTCAGCAGGACACCAATTCTGGATTCCCGGTGCTTAAACAAGTGCAAACCCATGCAAATGCCAACTTTTACATCAGAAAGTTGAAAGGAATGGTAAAATTGCCCAACTGGCCAATAAGCTACAAGTTCTGGGCCAGAAACTACTCCTCTTATGGCAGATAGGCTACCTAGAGCTTACCACTCCCACTCATAAACTACAAGGGCTTCCCTCTAACCAGAAAGGCTTGGGGGGACTCAGCAACTTCCAAACAGTCTAGGATACAACAACTCTGTATCTGGACTAAACTAGTCACAAGAAGGGCAGGAAACATGTGCATGTATGTATATGTATAGGTATATGTATATGGATATGTAAATATATATATATATATATATATATATATATATATATAATTTTGGTTTACTGTGGGAATGTCAGATCAACATTGGTCGAACGTTTACAATGTCGACCATAAATGTTGAATTCGAAATTCCAAATAGTAACCCACAACGAAGCTGAATACATCAAACTCCATGGCTCAATGTGTTTAACATAGCAGGAGGTAATGTCACTCACCTCCTGCTATGCACAGCAACATACCATTGAACTCTACATTCAGTGGTACATTAATTCTACTATTTACACCCCCCCATGTTGGGGGCTGTGCCCCCCACACCCCCTGCACATTAAATACACCAACTCCGAGATCACACTACAGTGAGAAACTGGGCTAATTCCCTGTTCCTCACTGAAGCGTGACTTCTCAGTACATCACTTGCTGAAAGGTTGAGTGCAACATGCCACTCTACTAAACATGGTCGACCACTCTTGATTCGGTTTCCTGATCCTTAGAAACCATGATTTCGACAATCAGCCGTTCAACTGACTGCCATTCAGGTAAGTGATTGCAAACCTATATTTTACACACACACACACACACACACAAACACAATGTAATTCTTGTACATCATCCATTATCTATTTCCTACCTGTTGATATTTTGGTTCACTCGTGTATTGGCCATGGCAGGACACTTTAAAATATTTGAAAAACAAGCACACCCAAAGTCAAACCAAAGTTTTCAGTGAAGCACAACCATTCTCATGGCATAAAGGGATAAAGCCTTGAGTACGGTCCAGCTGACCCAAGTATGATCAGTGGCTCAGGTGACTGGTGGAGTGGCAGGGAGGAATTGCCATGCCCATCTTAGAAGGGAGGGCATTCATCAATGATACTCCTTAAGAGGAGGCATGGTCCATAGAGTGAAATTGGCCTTGGACATAGTCAATGAATGTGGCAGGGCAGGGAAAGGAAAAGTGGGTAGGGCATATAAAAAGAACCTCACCTCTAGACTGAAAGTAGTCCATGGGGGGGGGGGGGTATGATGACTGGTAGACCTGGTGTGGACATGGGGCACTGGAGGCTGAGTTTATACTAGGAGGTTCAATGGGACAAAAAAAATAAGAAAAGAATCTCCAATAAAACACTAATATAAAATAAAAAAAAACTTTTATTAAATAAACTCAACTTTAAGCTCTTTTGTTCCTTGTAGAAATTAGACTTCTTCAGGTTTATTTAATACATTTTGTTTTATTTGATACAAAGTTATACGTCCATGTGTTCTATTGGAGATTAGACTTTAAAATACCCAAATAAAACCTATAAATATAAATACCTATTCTCTGTGCAGCCATAACAGTGATCATCATCATCATCATCATCATCATCATCGTTGCACTTGTAGTAACTTGATCTGCATGGGTGCACTAACATTCTCATATGCAGGCAGCATGGACACTGTCAAAGAACCAAGACCTAAAAAAATACTTCAACTAACAGGCACCCTAGATGTGCAGGTGCAATATGTGATGTGCTTTAGAGATTGGGATATCAACAACTCATTCCTTGATATTATGGATCATACCCAAAAAATCTATCTGCATATGATTCATATTTATCTTTACTTTGAAAAAGGATACTTGTTGAATGTTATAGTCACTTGAATGCATAACTATATCAGACAGGCTGTCCTACGTACCTACCACTTGGAAAGCATGGCAGTTTGTGGGAAACCCTACCATCATTCTGATAATTTGATGCTTTCCTAAGTGGAAATCTATTCATTTCTGGCACTTCTAAATCACAGGAATCATGGGAAGTTCAGTGCTACTTAGTTTTTTAACCATTACACCTTGCCAGTTCCACCAGTACTGTTAGCCAACAGGGTGCTGGCGGAAATTGGGCTACTGTTGGCCGAAGAAGAAGAGGAGGGGGAAGGCATGCCCAAAGGCAGGAAGAGAGGAGGAAGGTTAGGAGTGTAGTACTGAGGGTAAGAACTTTGAATGTTGGCAGTATAACTGGTATAGGGAGAGAGCTAGCTGATATGATGGAGAGAAGGAAGGTTGATATATTGTGCGTGCAAGAGACCAGATGGAAGGGAAGTAAAGACAAGTGTATAAGAGGCGGGTTCAAATTGTTCTATCATGGTGTGGATGGCAGAAGAAATGGGGTAGGGGTTATCCTAATGGAACAGTATGCCAAGAGTGTTTTGGAGGTGAAGAGAGTGTCTGATAGAATGATGTTTATGAAGCTTGAAATTGATGGCATAATGATGAATGTTGTTAGTGCATATGCTCCACAAGTTGGGTGTGCGATGGATGAGAAAGAAAAACTTTGGAGTGAGTTGGATGAAGTGGTGGTGAGTGCACCCAAGGGTGAGAGACTAGTGATTGGAGCAGACTTCATTGGGCATGTTGGTGAAGTGAACAGAGGGGATGAGGAAGTGATGGGTAGGTATGGTGTTAAGGAGAGGAATGCAGAAGGTCAAATGATTGTGGATTTTGCGAAAAGGATAGACATGGCTGTGGTGAATACGTATTTTAAGAAGAGGGAGGAGCATAGGGTGATGTACAAGAGTGGAGGAAGATGCACACAGGTGGATTATATCCTATGTAGGAGGGTCAGTCTGAAGGAGATTGGAGACTGTAAAGTGGTGACTGGGGAAAGTGTAGTTAAGCAGCATAGAATGGTGGTCTGCAGAATGATGTTGGTGATCAAGAAGCGGAGGAGGAGTGTGAAAGCAGTGCCAAGGATTAAGTGGTGGAAGTTAAAAAAGGGTGATTTTGAGGTGGAGTTCAGGGAAAAGTTAAGACAGGCACTGGGAGGCAATGAAGAGTTACCATATAGCTGGGTAACTACAGCAGAGCTAGAAAGGGAGACTGCTAGGAAGGTGCTTGGTGTGACATCTGGACAGAGGAAGAAGGACAAGGAGACATGGTGGTGGAATGAGGAAGTACAGGAGAGTATACAGAGGAAGAGGCTGCCGAAGAAGAAGTGGGATTGTCAAAGAGATGAAGAAAGTAGACATGATTATAAGGAGATGAGGCGCATGGAAAAGAGAGAGATGGTGAAGGCTAAGGATAAGGCATATACAGAGTTGTATGAGAGATTGGACACTAAAGAGGGAGAAAAGGACCTGTACCAATTGGCTAGACAGAGGGACAGAGCTGGGAAAGATGTGCAGCAGGTAATGGTGATACAGGACAGTGAGGGAAACGTACTCACAAGTGAGGAGAGTGTGTTGAGTAGATGGAAAGAGCACTTTGAAGGGCAGATGAATGAAGAGAATGAGAGAGAGAGAGAAGGTTGGATGATGTGGGGATAGTGAATCAGGAAGTGAAGCAGATTAGCAAGGAGGAAGTAAGGACAGCTATGAAGAGGATAAAGAATGGAAAGGCTGTTGGCCCAGATGACATACCAGTGGAAGCATGGAGGTTTTTAGGAGAAGTGGCAGTGGAATTTTTAACCAGATTGTTTAATGAAATTTTGGAAAGTCAGAGGATGCCCGAGGAGTGGAGAAAAAGTGTTTTGGTACCTATCTTTAAGAATAAGGGTGATGTGCAGAGCTGCAGTAATTACAGAGGGATAAAACTGATCAGTTACAGCTTGAAGTTATGGGAAAGAGTAGTGGAAGCTAGGTTAAGAAGGGAGGTGATGATTAGTGATCAGCAGTATGGTTTCATGCCAGGAAAGGGCACTACAGTTGCAATATTTGCTCTGAGAGTGTTGTTGGAGAAATACAGAGAAGGTCAGAAGGAGTTGCATTGTGTCTTTGTGGACTTAGAGAAAGCATATGAGGGGGTGCCTAGAGAGGAGTTGTGGTATTGTATGAGGAAGTCAGGAGTGGCAGAGACGTATGTAAGAGTGGTACAGGATATGTACAAGGGTAGTGTGACATTGGTGAGAACTGCGGTGGGAGTGACAGATACGTTTAAGGTGGAGGTGGGATTACATCAAGGATCAGCTCAGAGCCCTTTCTTATTTGCAGTGGTGATGGACAGGTTGACAGATGAGATTAGACAGGAGGCCCTGTGGACTATGATGTTTGCAGATGACATTGTGATATGTAGTGAGAGTAGGGACCAGGTTGAGGAGACCCTGGAGAGGTGGAGATATGCTTTAGAGAGGAGAGGAATGAAGGTCAGCAGGGCTAAAACAGAATATATGTGTGTAAATAAGAGGGAGGATAGAGGAATGGTGAGGATGCAGGGAGTAGAGTTGGTAAAGGTGGATGAGTTTAAGTACTTGGGATCAACAGTTCAGAGTAATGGTTAGTGTGGAAGAGAGGTGAAGAAGAGAGTACAGGCAGGGTGGAATGGGTGGAGAAGAGTGTCAGGAGTGATTTGTGATAGACGGGTACCAATAAGAGTGAAAGGGAAGGTGTACAAGAGGGTAGTGAGACCAGCTATGTTATATGGGTTGGAGATTGTAGCATTGTCGAAAAGGCAGGAGTCTGAGCTGGATGTGGCAGAGTTAAAGATGTTAAGATTTGCACTGGGTGTGACTAGGATGGACAGGATTAGGAATCAGTATATTAGATGGTCAGCTCAGGTTGGACAGTTTGGAGACAAAGCAAGAGAGGCGAGATTGCGTTGGTTTGGGCATGTGCTGAGGAGGGATGCTGGGTATATTGGGAAAAGGATGCTAAGGATGGAGCTGCCAGGTATGAGGAAAAGAGGAAGGCCTAAGATGAGGTTTATGGATGTGGTGAGAGAGGACATGCAGGCGGTTGGTGTCCAAGAGCATGATGCAGAGGACAGGAAGAAATGGAAACAGATGATCCGCTGTGGTGACCCCTAACGGGAACAGCCAAAAGAACATGATGATGACACCTTGCCAGTTCCTGCCCTAAACTGTACCTTCCCATCTCAAGGAGGGCTATGCTAGTCATACTCAGGGTGAATTTGTGAATACAGATTAAATTATCTAGGTCCCCATTACTGATTCAATTATCCGGGTCCTGTGTGAAGAAAGATAGTGTATCACACTGCTTTATTTGCTGGAGGAGTCTGTTCTAGAGATGAGATAGATATTAGGTGACAAATTTGTCTCGCCACCTTGTTCTATTGATCTGCTGAAGCAGGGTTAGATCTCTTGTACTGGTATCTGTGCAGACAGTTTGATTTATGAACTACAAGATCCTGGACAACTACGTCTGTGATCACTCAGAAGACAAGTTATAGGTTTTCCCAGAGGAGTCTGTAACACACACAGAAGAGGAACAGTGAGTGCTTCTAGTGTTTTCTGGTAACTTATGGATTTTAAAGCGATAATTCCTATTTGTTAGGAACTTCTGGGATATTTCCAACTGTTTGAAATATCTGGTGAGGTACATCCCAAAGGGGGCATTATATTCTATAACTGGACTGATCGTGCTGAATACAATGGGCAGTAACCTGTGTTGATCTGGATGATATTCCATTGGTTATCAGTTGTGCGAGTAGAACGATTTTCTGACAACTGATGCTACTTATCTGTGAAAGTTGAGGCCGTTATCAACTAAGGTTTCCAGGCCTCTAAATACTTTTGTATTTTAAAATGAGGAATTGTCAGTGTTATATGCTGGGGGTGGGTTTATCTGCCAAATACAACAATGTTGCATTTTTTAGCATTTATTGCAAGTCTATTTTCAATGTCAGACATTTACAAGTGCAGATTCCTGCTAGTGGGCTTCTGTGTCAGAATGTATTTTGACAATGACTCCTAGTTTGCAGACATCTGAAATTTGATTAGCCTAGGTCTGGATTTTTTTGTCTGTTGGTCAGAGAAGAAAATACTGAACAAAAGCAGTTACACCACAGAGCCCTGTGGGACAACACTTGTCACTTTCATGTTCTCTGCTGCTGCCTCTGCTACCCGCACCAACAGGGTTAAGTCTCTCAGCCAATTAGCTATCCATCTTACCACATAAACTAACTGCATTACAAATAGATCCTTATTAATTATGCTATAGGAGATGATGTCAACTGCCATTGTCAAATAAGGTAAGCTGTATGTACAGTGTGACAACGGTCAGCAGCTCATGTTACCTTCTCAAAGAATTTAACTAGTTTCATTAATTGCTGTAGATCTAGCCTGATGAGATATTTAACACTAATATTAATCAATGTGCTCCATGGCCATATAAATGAGACTCGTAAGCCTGATGAGCCTTAGTTTTCAGAGTCAGTACTAAGGACACCTTTATGGAGTGGCATCACCAGTGCTTTATGTCATACTTCAGGGACTGATCCTGTATCCAGGATCAGGTTAAATAGCTTATGTAGAGGTTCTAAAAGAGCATGTTTGGTAATATTTTTCATACAGCTGGGTATGCTGTCTGGTCTCACAGAGGAAGTGTTCTAATTTTGGGCACCACTTTCAGTACATGGTCTTTAAAGGTGCTGGCAGAGGATAAGAGTTACAGGGATTGCAGGGCTTTAGATAGTCATTTTGGGGTGAAATTTGAACTGAATTTATTTGCTAGGATATTGGAAATGTCCATCAAGTCTAAGCAGGTTTCCTCATTTATTATGAGTTCTGTACATTACTGGGTGTAGTTTCTTTGTTTTCTAACACAACTAAAAAAGCATTTGCAATTGCCCTTGGTTTCAGATGCCAGCCTGAGTTCATGGGCTGCCTTGGTGGATCTAAAAGTCTTTTTTACAATTCACAGTCAAATTCTTAATATTTCCTTGACTTGGGAGTCCTAAGATCTGTTGCATATACTAATGAGTTTTTCCTTCTATTGTAGATTTTATTTAAGTTGGTGGACTACCAAGATGGTTTGCTTTCTCATTACATTTGGACCTGGAGGGGATTGCTGGTTGTATACATTTATGGGGGTATAAAAATCCTTTGCAAATCTTTCTGCTGAGGCAATGTCTGCAGTAATGTTATTACAAGTAAATTTTGAGACTTTGTCATACAATTTGAGGAGATTTGTGTGGTTGAAGACATTAAAATCTGCTAAATTCATTTCAGGGGTCTAGATAGCCTAAGGTAAAAGGTTAGTAGTTTATGGACTGATTTAATCAGAGAGGGGGCTGCTAGGGGAGTTGTATATGATGACACTACATTTGTAAGTACAGGTCAAGAATATTTTGCCCTCTGGTTGGGCTAGTAACAATCCGGTCTACTAAATTTTTATTTATTAAGTCCAGAACTTCTCAGCATATCCTACATTGGTAATATAGGCATTCCAGTCAGTTGATGGGTAGTTAAAGACTCCTAGAATGATGGAGTTCTTATTTATGAGGAGCTCATCCATGGCATTTAGGAACCTGACATGGACTTCTGGCGTCATGGAAGTGTTTCTGTAATGTGCAATAAACTGATACTTGATTTTGTTTAGTGTGATTTTCAGTTCAATAAGTTTGATTTGTGGGTCTCTGGGAATCTGTTTAGAAGTGATATGGTCTCTAAAAATTATGGATATGCTAACACAGATGCCATTGAGTCTGAAGACATGTCAGGCACTGCACCCAGGTATGGATGGAATTTTTCTAGGCTTTTAAACTGGGTTTCAGAGATTACTCATATGGATGTCTTCCAAATCAGGATTTTCTCATGTTGGGCAGCTTGCTGTTTTGACTTGTATCACTGAGCAGAGGCACCTTAATTTAATCCGGTTTTGGCACTGATATGTCTGTGATGCAGGAATGTTTATTAACTGAACTTTGCCTAAAAAAAGGCACTACAGGGACAGCAAAGGCTTTAAAAATATGTGGAAGCCTTTGAATGAAAAGTGTAGACCATCCTTTGCAAGAGTAAGTACATCATTTAAGCATCTCATTCCATGCTGACATATACTGGATCCATCTAGAATGACAGGAGTATTTGCCAATCATTGAAGTCAATCATCTTTTCTTTGTATCTAGGAATCACTTGTGGAGAAAAAGATATGGTGTTTTAATCTACATACAAAAGGGATTCACAATAATGCTGGTAAAGCAATATGATGCACTAGAGCTTCATGTTCACATAACCATCAGAAAGGTGCCATACCATATTAACACAATAAAGCCACAATGCCTATCCACATAAACTAGAATCACTCAGTATTAAACCTGATACCACTATTTTCCTAGGTGATTTAAACTATCCAACTATATACAGGGAAACCTAGACCACCACAAGTGCATAAGCACAATGATTCCTTTGGTATTTATCTGTCCAGACACATGCAATAACTGGAATGCCCACAGAAATAGCTTACTAAACGGATACAAGACTTAAATAGCATGTATGATACTGACTGATTGAAAGCCCTGCCACTATACTGCAGACTGCTAAGAGGTAACCTTTGTCTGGCATACAAGGCATCCTCTGACCCAATACCATACTGCTCAACTATCAAGATTTTCACAGAATTTTCAGATTTTTGCCTCTTATTTTTGGTCTGTTCCTCATACAATTAGTGGTTTTCTGGCAAATCATAAAAGATTGAAACAACTAAATAATACTAAATAATGACAGTCATTTGAGTTTCAGATTTCACATCCTTCAGAAAATATATAACAACACAAATTCTGTCATTCTAGAAACTTTCTATGTTTATAGGAACAATAGTTTAAATCTGTACCTATTCTTGGGCCTTTGTCCCCCCAAAGTATTTCTGGATTTGCTCAGATTTCTTGTGTTGAGAGGTTGAGAGGTATGCCCAATACTGATGGATTTATTGCACATCAGCAAGTCAAGCAGCATCAGAATTACATGATATAAGGATCTAAATCTCTTCTGCAACATCAACAGAATGGTTTGGAGGGATAGGTATATCTCACAGAGGACACCGCTGATCTGGAACAGACTCCCTATCCACATAAGACAAAGTTCATCCCTGCCAGTATTCAAGCACAAGTTGGATCTATTGATGAGAAAATGAAAATTTGCTCCAGGACTGCCTCCTGTACTACTAATGAACATAGGCAGCTCCTAAATGCTTTATCCCATGCATGGGTCCCCTCAAATTATCTATGGTATGATCTCAGTTATTATCATTAGAAGAAATATACAGTTATTGACCATGGGATGGGTAAGGCTAATCTCTAACCCTATGGTATAGGTTAATTTGAGCATAAAAATGGTATTTGCTAGGCTTAAAATGGCCTGCAAGGGCCGCTAGCCTAGTACTTATCCATGAACCTATGAGAAGGAAGAATTCTGCTGAATACTAGGGTATTGACTACACTGTTACATGCAAAGAGTGCTTAAACGTGACTCTCTGCATCTGCCCCAGAGATTTTTGTCCCAAGTCATTTACCCGCACATACATAATTACCATGTTGTAGTTCAGTGGAAATCTAGTGTGCAGCCTATTCTGCTACCAGTTTTTAGCGTTATTTATTTTTATTCTTATTTTTTTTTTTTTGCTTTAATTTAAAGGAAAGTTCCACCCAAATCTCATCCAAGGAAAATAACTGTGATTTAAATATTATTCCCTTCTAGTAAATAACTGACTCAGTAGTCACTTTCTGTAAAATTTCAGATTTTTTTTCTTTTGTATAGGTGTCAAATCTCTCATTAATTCACCCTGGCACTCTTCCGTTAAAAAATTCTACTGACTGGAGAGACTACACTGAAGATATTAACTTCCTTAAGAAAAATAGAATAACTAGAACATTGATTCTTACAAAAATAAGCTAACTAGATGGAAAACTAGTAAAGTACAGATTGTAAAGTTAGTATTTTGTATCACCAGCTTCACACCATAGCCAATAAAGGTAGCCTGCAACAAAAATTTTGAGTCTGAACAAAAGCAGCTTTGTTAGCTATTCTTTGAAGCCTAATGTTGTTTTGATTGACAACAAAAATCAAAATGAGTCAGTAAAAAAGAAAATTAACTCTTGTCCTGTAAAGTCAAACAAAGCAGACAATTTCATCATTGTAATTGTATATCAATAAAGAGGCAGGGTTGTAGAAATTCTTTCTTTTCTTATTTAATCTACAGGAACACATAATGCACTATGAGTGAAAGAACTATGGATAGAAAATGAAATCACAACCATCGTTATAAGACTACTCTGGCAACACCAAACTGGAAAATATAACCCACTATGTTTTTCCAGGATATTACTATTGCCGAAAGCATGAAGTTATGATGAAAAAAACACTTTCTCTTTTGGATGTTGTTGTCATTACAAGTGGACCATCTACCCTTTTTTATAAGAAGGACTGTATTTTAATCATAATAAAATAGTTACTTTTAGCAGGCTACAGGTATTGCTATGTTTTGTTTCATATAGTCGTGCAGCATTACTGATGATACTTTTTTTTTGTTTAATGCAGGCTCCTGAACACTCAGATGATGTGACATATGCCAAAATATATTGCTCGAAGAGTCTGAAGTCCAAACTGCAATCCAATGAATTGGAATATGCAATTATCAAAACTAATATCAGGAAGAATATATAATTAATAAACACTGCTACTGAATTACAGATGAGCATGTACATTACATGTTGTTTTATTATGACTACCTCTGTGGTTTAGATTGCAATGTTAGGCTGTACCGTAGTGTTATAGTATAAGTTATGTCATAATATTAATGTTTTTCTGCTGCAGTCCTCTTCTTACCATTGAGCTCTCCCCACCCCCTTTCCTTCCCAGCTACTGTCTTAACCGTTTTTTTTTTTTTTTCCTGACATCTCCATCGCTCATTCATTCTCTAGGGGTGTGGGAAAGATGCCAAGAATGGTCCAGTCGCTTACTTAGAGGACTGAAGTTTTTGATTAAGGCCTAACTCTCTTCATGTATGCTAATTGGCATACAGAGTTTTGGCATACAGTAGGCCTTCATGATGCATTTTCACATGTCCATGTGGCATGATCATTTGGGCATTCCTCCTACCTTGATGGTAAGCACTTTTCTGATACATGGCCTACACCAAGGACTCTGTGGAGAGTATGCCTGCAAGCACATGGTGTTCCCTTCCCCCTAAATGGATGTGAATAGACTATAGTTTATTACTCCTCTATCTTCCCAGGCTGGCTCTAGCAGGTTCCCAAATTGCTAATCAAACTCAAATCCTCTAGGATGCAGTAAGGGTTTTATCCCTTTAAATGAATGAAGCTAACTAATAGTCAGATTTTTTTTGTTATACAATAAACTACAAGATGCTTATCACTTCTTGTTAATTTGTATATTTTATGTTTATCTTTGTGTACGTTTATCTTTGTTTAAATATGTAATAACTGATCTACTGTTGCTAGCAGCTGCTTTGTAGCATAGCTTGTCTTATAATATCATGCTCGTTGCTTTTTCACAGAGTTCTATTTTCTGTAAAGTGCTCATAGGCCTACTGCCACTTACTGTGTCTCTTACTATATGCTACTCTCTGTATGTTCTTTACATGACTATTTGTATTAGTCATAACGTGGAGCTTTTCTCCCTGGACCTTCACTGAAAAAAAGGCTTTTGCCGAGTCAGACACTCCTGGTCAACAAATGTCAAATAAATAAATAAATTACCTGTATAAAGTTTTATTTGTATTTGTTTACATGGAAGGTCCAAATGGGCAGATCTTATTTTCGCTACAGGCCCAAACAGAAAAAAGCTGTAGGTATAAGCAAGCATCTATAATAGGAATAATACATAAACTTCAGAGCCTGCATTCAGAGGATTAGTGTACAAATTAGATGTCAATAGCAGAGAATGCATCCAGTAAAGTAGTACACAAATTATACATGGTGAGCTAAGATCAAATATATCCAGTACAATATGACGTTCATCAATGTGGACATATAGCCACTATGGTAACTAGTTGCTTTCATGAGACCAATTTCATCAATAGTTCTTGCAAACAAATATAACTCAGTAGAACCGCCATCATCCATCTGTTAACAGTTTTGTTGTATCAACAGATAACTGTTTTGGTGGACTATTTCAAAGCATTCAAAATACAAAAGGATGAAATGAGTGCCCAGAAATAGCTATACCTCTTGTTGGCCATATATGATTTATATTAGCCGATGACCAGCTTTGATAGCTAGATTAATAAAGAGATTTTTAATGGATGCAATTGTTCTCAGAGAGGTGTTACACATGATTTATTTAGCAACAGGAGTGCAGACAATGTAAGGGAAATTAGAGATGCATAAACAACAAAAAGTAAAGACTGATATATTAGGAGATAGCAAGTAAAAAGAGAAACCATAGTAATTATTTTTCTTGGTGGAATTATTTAAGAGTATCTATCACCTAGATTGTCTCTCTGATGAGCACAGAAGGAAAGGTCCATTAACTTAGAATTAATTTGTTTCAGTTGCATAACTAACTACTACTATGGTGTGTTCTTAGCTTTTCCTTGACAGGATTTTTTATATCTGTACAGGGTGCAACTGTAAATTATTTCAAAGTCCAGATATCCTACTAACACAAGTAAATGCCCCTAAAAGTTTATTTTTTTTAATTTGGGGGTTAGAGCAAGATAAACGAGTAAAATCTCAGGTTATATGCAAGAAAGTACCATGTTAGAGGTGAGTATGGTATTTATTCTGGTGAGTGGGACTATCATTAGAATAGAAGCATTTAGATAGTAGTTAAGATCTAAGGACATGGTGGATTTCAAGGCAGTACAACAACGTAATCAGGCTTGAAGACTGGAAGCAAACTTAGCTATATTTGTTATATGTCCATGTTTAACAGGATGAGATGAATGAAGATTTGTAAGAACATATGCAGCCAGCATTAGGATAGTTATTAGGTAGAATCAGGCAGCAGTTGTACATGTTTGACTAAGAAAGTGTTTGCTCAGTAGAGCAGGCCAAGTCTTTGATGAGCCCCATGTACTAACTTGTTTACATGAAGAGCAAATTGTGCACATTGGTTATAATGAATCCATGGAGCTTAATTGACTTGATAAGTTCTTGTGCACCTGTCTCTGGTTAGAATGTGAATACTAGCTACACCTGTATATGATGAGTTACTAAGGACAAATAGTATAAATGAAAGGTAAGTACTTACCATAATAAATCTGTAAAAGTTAGGTATAACCCCCGTAACAGCAAGACTAATACCAAGGGCATTAGGATCATTTAACAAACAACATGTATCGAAGCTACTATCCAAAAAAAGAACACAATAACAAGCTTCTTCAAATCTTCTGTATTTGTACACAAAAGTGCTCAATAGTCAGCCATAAGAAAGAAAGAAAGGAAACCTAGACAAGCTATGCCAGAGATGGGGGAAGAAGGATAAAACTGGATAATAAATATAATATTATGGTAGGTGCATAACTTTCTTATCTGATAGCAAAAGGTCTATTCTCAATCACAGTATGACAGAATCTCAAGAAAAACCTCCTGAGCAAACATCCCTCTAGAAACATCCACCCTGCTTACAGTAGCCTCAAAGGAAGGCCTGGACCTGAATACCACATCAGGCTATTATTGTTTAGCAGATATGTTGAAGGAGGAATAGTTAGTTGCTGCACAATACCATCCAAACTGCATGTGTGAAGAAAGCTGTAGAATTGCTAGCTGGTCTAGTAGAAAGAGTCTTTTTATTTGCTGAATTAACCAATATTTCCTACTCAGTGTATCAAAACTGGATGCAACTAGACAGCCACTTAGAAAGCATAGGCTTGCATGCTTTGAGTCCAACCTTCATTTTAGAGAATGATACAAACAGTGGTCTGTTTGACTTCCTTAGTGGACTGCCTTCATCTTCTCAACATAAAATCTAAATTGCTGGTACATATCAATACAATGACTTACATTCACTCCAAGATTACACTACTCAGGAAAAAAGGTAAGCAAATGTATGGATTAGTTAAGGCTTACATTTGTGACTACTATGGTTATGATAGAAGAGATAATTCATTTAGACACCAAGTCCTCATGGAAGACCAAATATTGATGTGTAAGGGCTTTCCAACATGGCTGCACACTGATCAATAGCTTAATTTCAGATCTGCCAGTGTGAAAAAAGAAACTGAAACATAAGGGCCACTGATTTTACTTGTTTTACTAAAATTCAGTTACTGGCTACTAGGTACACTGCCTGCATGCCAACAAGGAAGAAACTTAGAGAGCCTGAAAGAAAATAATCTAGAAGAAATTAACAGAAAACACTGACTGGGAAAAATCCTGCAGCTGTTCAGCAAAAAGCAGCTCAAGGTCCAGTTTTGGTACAAGAGATGTCTTCCGGTAATTTAGATGTAACAATAGGTCAAATGTGCTCACAGCTGATTAAAACAAATGAAAATAAATGGATTATATCTACTCAAATAACAAAAGACTGGAAAATGGAAGAAGCTTTAAACAGCTGTGTAGATGAATTGATAAAACTGCAAAAATCAGAGATCAAAATGAAGAAAAGGTTGCCTGAGTATAAGACTGCTCAAGTAAAGCTGTTTCAAAAAATGGTAGCATTAGAGGACAGAACACACAGAGAAAACCTGAGATTTTCTGGAAAGAAAAGACTGTATTAATTATATGAAAGGACAATTAAGCAATTAGACTGGCACTCCACATCAGGATTTTTTAATTGAAAGGCTGCATCATGTGTATGCTCCAAACCTGGCCATGAGAAAGTAGTCAAGATCTTTATTAGTAAAGATGTAATCACAATAGTAGAAAGAGTTGACCCTGACAAAACTGTGGCAGAAAGACAAAGTATTAAAAATTGTAGGCAGTAGAGTATTTTTGGGAAATGATTATTCACTGTACACTCGGCATAAGAGAAGCATTTTTTCCCAGCAATCAGGGAATGTTGAGAGATGTGTGTGATTTAAGATGTATGTCCCACTGTCTTCGGACTATTTTTTTTTCCTGGAGGATCATACTCATTTTTGATACAGAACAGGCTACCAGGGAAATACAAAAGTTTGTTCAACAAAACGTAAGCCATCAAACAGAAGGGGAGTTTGCTTCTCATTCTTCTGATAAAGCTCATAGACACCTTTCCAATTAAACCATTTCCAATGTTCCAAATGAAAATGATTAAGACATGGAAAAAAGCACAGGTGTTAACTAGAATAATCAGGAATACCTTAGACTTGAATCAGAGTCTGGGGTTGGGAGGCGGAAAAAACCAGGAAGAAGATCAGGAGCACTGAAATTAGTGAATAAATGTGAGACTATAAAGTGCCAGTCACATTTATTAAATATGACTTTACAAGAAAAAGTGGTTGAGAAAGATTGGATTTTTGCTGACTTTGGTAAACTTGTAAGGGAACTGACAAGAATATACCTCACTTCAAGACAGTAATGTTTAGAAGGACACTAAAAGGATGAATCAGAAAAAGAAAGAAAAAGCAACTGTAATTTAATCATTTTTGTTCTTAACAGTGTACAAAACATTTCATGATATAAACGGCATGCTATTTAACAAAACACTTTCACTGATTGTTGTGTGTGATAAAGATACAATGGTAAAAATTACTTTTTTCTTTTTCAACTTTATGAAATGTAGACATTACAATGAAAAAAGAGAAGAAAGGTTAGACAAAAGCACATTAAGTTAATAGGTTGTAATCTTGGGCTGTTGGAATAGGGATGGTGTGTAAAAGTGCAATGATTATAACATATGTAGAACTGAAATGTTTTCTTTATTTTTGCATAGGTGACTATCTAGATTAATCCCCTTGGCTTAATCGAATGGCATTTTTTGTGTAAGCAAGTGAGTTTTAAGAATGAGAGACCACAATGTAATGAAGAGTTTTCTTTAAGCAAATAAATGTTCATGTTCAGTGTCAATTGAGAAGTTTGTAGCTGAGAACAAATGTACATTCTGTTCTTATATTTCCATGGAAACAAGCTAACTAAAGGTGAAATCAATACATTGAGAGGTCTGAACATTGTTTACTGACAGAAACATAAAATTAAAAGACAGAAGGGCACATTTCTGGAAGTGAAGAAGAGATAGCTTTTCTGGTAATTAAATATTTTAATTCATTTACTTGGACAGTGTGCAATTTACTTTTATATAAAGATACACAGTACACTTTTTCTTAAGGCTAAATGTTAATGTTTTCTGAAAACATGCAAATTGTTTTTCACATCTGGGAGGGCTTAAAACAAATACATAAAACTATGTATGTCTTCAACTAATTAAGTTTATTTCTCCTGATAGGAACAACTGTCCCACGTTGAAAACTGCAACCGCAGGCATTATTTTACCTAAAATTAACATTATCTATCCTAAGTCACATATTACAGACTATGCTCCTACTTACACTAATTGCTATCTGTCCTTGTCTTATCTTTATTCCCCTCCCAGATATAAAAAACAATGTGTATGCTTTCAGAATAAAAAAGCGCACTGGCTATCTTTATATAAAACTAAATTATACACTGGAATACCAAACAGTGATTTTTAAATTATACACTGGCTGTAGTAAATGCATTGAATGATTTGCATACCAGAAAAGCTGCTATTTTCTTCCAATAATTTCAAACTTTATTTATTACTAAACTGCTTGTCCTTGTATCTTTTAACTTTATGTTTGCTCAGCAATGTCCAGACATCTTGAGATTTCGTACCTTCTCGTGTAGTTACCTTGTTTCCATGGATATATAAGATCAAAATCTAAAGTTGCCCTCATCTGCAGACTTCTCATTTCACACTGAACATATATGTATTCACTAATTTCACTGTTGCTGGTCTTCATCTTGTTTATCTCCCTCTCCCAACCCCAGACTCCAGTTCATCTCCAAGTTACTCCCAATTCCTTTGGAACATTAGAAAAGGTTTCAAATTCAAAGTCTCTCTATGAACTTTATTAGTCTCCTATTTAATGGCTCACTTTTTGTTGGACAAACTTTTGTAATTCCTCCTCAGCCTACTACTTTTTGCTGAACATCTGCAGGATTCTTCCTATTTAGTGCTATTTCTAGTTGCATTTCTTTCAGGCTCTCTGAGTTTCTTCTTTTCTGGCATCCAGGCAATGTAATTACTAGCTGGTAAATTAATTTTACTAAAACTGACAGAATTACTGGCCCCCTATGTATCAGTTTCTTTTTCATACTTGGAAAGCTGAAATTACGCTATTCATCAGTGTGCAGTCATCTTGGAAAACCAAGGAATTACAATTTAATCCTATAAGGAAATTAGATATGGCTGCAAGATGGACTTTGACAGAAGTGTACAATTGCCACAATCTTTCGCATGGAATGCACTCACACAAGAAAGGGGCTGTTTGATACACCTCAGCCATCATGTTCTTCATTTGACTGCCTGGATGATAGATTTAATTCCTTTTAGGCACTTTTTATAGAGGATGTGCAGTAGGTGTTTAAGGAGACAGAGATATCTGCTACTAGAAAATTGTATTTGGGGAAGTGGAGAAGATGAAGTCTCATTTTAGAAGGGATAAAAAACATTTAATGAAATGTATTACTGTTTTCTTGTTAGAAATGGAGATGTTATTCTAGTTGGTACCAGATTAAAAACCAAGACCCCTGTCAGGTCCAGATGCTTCTGGTTATTTAATATTTGAGTGTTATTATTTGTTGTCCTTTCTTTCTCTTCTATTAAAATTCATATGACTGCTATTTCAGTGTGTCAGCCCTTAGATCCCCCTTTTCTTAATTTCATAAAGTGAAACAGTTTTTGAAAACAGACTGAAGATTTTGATAATTGACAAAGACAAAATTACCCTAGACTAATCAGTCTCTGAAAAGGTATAGAAAAAGTCCTCTCCACTTTTTATCAGAGGAACACCTCCCTAAGGTTTTACATTTATCTCCATTCTGGCACATTATTATGGAAATAATTCATAGAACCTTACAGCTGTCAAATTATGTTTGGCCTCCACCTTGTCCAATTGTCTTTAAATTGCCAAATGGAGCTGACAAGAGCATATCATGCAGACTTCTTGTGGGGGTCATCTATTGTTGCTATAGGGGTGTCCAGTTCAACTATACCAGAACTTTGCAATACAAGCCATGCATAAAAGAAGGACATTTTCATCTGTAAGGTCTTTGTGGTTTTAGAACAATCTACACAGTGCTGTTAAATATTCTGCAGGACTGTCCAGTAAATGCTAACTGTAAAAATGTTTTTTTTTTTTTTTTGCGTCTCCTGAGGCTGCACTGGCCTTTATAAAGGAAAGGCACTTGTCCAAACAGGTGGACAGTGAAACCCATACAGAGGCTGCCAAAAAGAGGAAAGACCCACTAACCCAGTAAGATACAGTCCTAGAAAGAACTAGTACGGTTTTAACATACATATTGCAACTTCACAGCTCAAATTTGTTTCCTGCAAATAATGGTTCAAACCTGTGCTTTCCCATGTAGACATATAATCTAGTTTTAAATCATGTTATAGTAAACACCTGTTTTGCTTCTATAGCAGTCTATTATAGACTATCTTCTGTCATTTGGAACTATTTATTTTTAGTCCACAGTGTACTATAGCAACTTGTAGCAACAAGCCTTTTATTCTAGTATTTATGTTATGAGAAAAATTTTTAAAATAAGGCAGCATGCTACCTTATCACTGGGCATTGCCATGCTTGTATAAAATTGCCTCACAAAAGTCTATAACTTCTGAAATGCAAATTAATCTTCTTAAAAGCTTGATAAAATATTAATATGTCAGTTTCCTAGTAAATATATGCTGGATCCTTTCAAGTTTCTTCATATCTTGAGTGAAACCCCAGAGGGGTCAGTCTTCTTTATTTGTTCTCCCAATTGTATCAGTGCAATTGTCACTCCTCCCTACGCAAATAAAAACCTGGTATGTGGCCTCTAATAATTCATCTACATTCAGGGTGTATTCCAAAACCAGTTATTTCTCTTTACTGATCTTATTAATAATTACAGACTGCATAGATCACCAGCAAATCTTCTAAGCGAGGCTTCTGCCTATTGCTCAAAATTTTACTCTCTCATGGATAGATGCATTAAGGCATCAGTTCCAATCTGGTGTAAACATAATGGCATATTTAGAACTAAACTCATATGGTGGAACTACCTCATCAAGAAAACTCATTAATAAAAAGAAAAACCTCCCAGCCATCATTAAATGATACTCAATTCATCATTATACAAGGGATTTAGAATTGGTAAGTAAAACTGTCAAACTTACCATTAGAAATGTAAGGTCAGCTATGAACTTAGGACTGCATCTAATTCAAAAGATAACCATAAGACCTTCTTCAGGTATATTAGTAAGCTTAGAAGTAAGCTGCAATTCTGTACTGAGCTTCTCTTCAATGTCACCTCCTTCTCTGACCCCAGGACCATTACTAATATTCTAGTGGACAAATTATTTTCCAACTTCTCTTCACCCACTTTACTATCTGCCCCCTCAGTTCCTCCTCACATGCCCTATCCAATAAATTTGGACCGAGTACTTTTGGCACTTTCCAAAATTAAAACACTATTTCCATGAATCCTGACAATATTTCTGGAAGTCTGCTGAGAAGCGTAAAGTCCCACCTTGCAACCCCTAGTCAACTTTTCATTCCAAGTCTCTCACAGATTATATCTGGTGTGGAAGTGCTCTTAGATCTATTGACCTTGGGAATTGCAGACCTATTAGTCTCACTGGTAATATTTGCAATTCTGTGGAATATATTATAGTTGAAGCAATAAGCAATGATATAAGTGACCTTATATCCCTGGAAAAATACCTGTTTTGCTTTGTAAAAGACAGCTCATCCCTTTTTGACCTGGTTGATTTCTTTGAAAGAGTTACTGAGGCCATAGATAAGCAGTATGCAGTCCACAATGCTTATGTATGCTTTGCTAATGCCTTGCCACTATTGCCCCATGCAGGAAATAGTGCCAAACTCTACAAGCTCAACATTAACCCATAAATAGATTGTTGGATCAGCGATTGGCTATATGATTGAACCCGTACTGTTAAGATCAGAGCTAAATGCTCTTGCCGGAAAATTTCCACCAGTGGTATCCTACAGGGCTCTCTACTGGGTCTTCTTCTGTTTGGTATATACTTATTTAACATAAACACTGATATCAAGGGGCTGTGACTAAGTTTGTTCATGACTGTAAGCTTGGAGCAGTTATGAAATCCAGTTTTAATACTCAAATTCTCTAGCAAGGGCCAGATCAAACAAATGCTTGGTGTGTTAATCATGGGCTTACCCCTGACATCAAGAAATCCAACATAGTTTCCTTTAGTAAAGCTAGCTTCACTAGTACTATAGACAGTATTGCACTTAAATTTGACAAATTCATCAGGGACTTGGTATATCGGTTAATAACAGACTTTTCTTTGCCATGCCTCTGTTGTGGCTAGGAAATGCATCTACTTTGCACATCTCATCTTTTGTGGCATCTCCTCAATATCCAAAGAAGTTACAGCCCCACTTTATTAATTTTATATTAGACCTGCTGTTGAATGTAATGTACCCTTTGGCACATGCATCCCTAAGTATTTCAGGCAGCTTGCGAGACCTCAGCATTTCCTCACCAAAAGGATGTCGAGTCTCAGGAATATGAGGCTCAACTATTAACAGTTAGAATAGGAGGAGATGAGATACAAATGGTGATGTATAACCAATGTACCCTGTGGAAGGTAGGAAGCTAGGAGGGAAGAAAAGATCTAGAATAGGGATAAAGATCTAGAAAGTTTTGTTTAACAGTATTTTAAAAAATAGGGAAAGTGCTAACATCCTGGAAAAAAGCTGTGGTGGCTATAATACCTAAAGATGGTAAGGACCCATCAGATCTAGCTTCATATAGGCCCATTTTGAATTTAAACCATGATTATAAATTGTTTGTCTATAATGGCTAAAAGAATGGCACGGGTGTTGTCAGAAATTATAGATATGGATCAGTGTTGTTTTGTGGAGGGGAGGTAAATATTTGGCATTAATAAAACAACGGTGATGCAGAGGACAGCAGGATGTAAGAAAATACCATTATTGTGGTTGGTCTTCACGCAGAGAAACCATTCAACACAGTAAGCTGGGATGTATGAGTAAGGCAATGGAAGCATTTGCATTCCATAAGACAATAATAAGGTTAATGAGGGTGATATATAAGGGATCAGAGATGAAAATTAAAGAGGGGTGTTTTTCCCTGAAAAGAGGAATCAGACAGGAGTGTCCTCTTTCCCCTTTGTTATTTACATTATATTTAGGACCACTTGCAAAGAAAATAAGGGACTCAGACATTCAAGGATATAATTAGTATGAGCAATCAAAAAAGGTAATCAAAAAGAGTTAGCTTTATTAGTAGATGATATTTTGTACCTGATAAAACCAGAAAGGTACATCTCAGTATTGTGAAACATTGTGAGACAGTCGTATGTCTTTTTGATATATAAAATTAATGAAGATAAAACAAAGGCTATCGCTGTAAACTATGCACCTACAAATGAATTGGTTCAGCAATACCCATATGTGTGGTGACATAAGATGAAGTACTTGGGAGCATGGGTTATAAAAGAGTCTGTTATAGCAGAAGATGGAAGATGGACGTTATGTGGGAAGAGACTAAACAAAAGTTAATATAAAAAACTGAGGAAGTGGAAGCTTTTCTTTATGGATACTGATAGCAAAATGCAAGCAGTTTTTGGCCCTTTATTTTTATACACAGGTCAGGCATATTGTTATCAACCAGAGGAGGAGTTGTGGATAGCAATTAATAAAGAGTTGAATGATTTTATCTGAGAGAGGAAGAGGATAAGAGTCAAGTGGGATAAGTTGATCCTTCCAGTAGAACAAAGTGGGCTGGTATTACCTGCTTTAAAGGGATACTTCAGTGCTACACAGTTATGTCTTCTGTTCATAGTACAAAGACATGATGAAATGGAGGGAAGCTCAAGAAATAAGAAGAGACTGAGAATTTGAATGCAGATCCTTAAGATGAATAAGAATAGACTTACAGAATATTATATTCATAAAGTAGCAGAAAGTATTCTAAATACTAAGCCAACATGGGAATTAAGAAAGGAGATTCTGGTGACAGGGATGACTACAATTAGGGGTACAGAAAATAGTTAAGAGGGAGCAGGAATTTACTGAAAAATGGCAAAGGAATCAAGATATTGGGAGTAAATCATAAAAAGGGGAAAGGTAATAGAATGTGAAGAGGCCAAGAATACAGCTGGACCATACCTCTCAACCACTTTAGCACAAAAAATCTGAACAAAGCCTAAAGTTCTGGTGGTACAAAGGCCCAAAAATAGAGACAGATTTTAAATATTGCTCTTACAGACTTAGAGAAAGTTGCTAGAATAACAGCATTTGGGTCAGCATGCATTTTCTGAAGGAAATAAAGTCTGAAACTCACATGTCTGACATTATTTAGCTATTACAGTCCTCAGTGATTTGTCAGTAAACCACAAACTTTTAAGGAATAGGCCAAAAATATGAGGCAAAAATCTGGACATTCTGAGAAAAAGCTGGACAGTTGAGAGATATGATTTGGACTGCAGGCTACAGACTGCCTTCCCTATCAAAGATTGATATCAAAATATAGGCAAAACGAAAGGGATAGGGAAATTCTAAGTGAAAGACCAGCAATGGTAGAGTTTTTAATTGGAACTAGAAGAGAAGCTGCTGTTTAAAAAGGGTCAAGTAGTACATCATATAAAATATTACTTGATCATTATAGGACTCAATCAGAGGAGGTTAGGAATGATTGGGAAGAGAGATTGGATAAGAAATTTACAGAGAAACAATGGGAGGATATATGTATGGCTCCCAAATATGCATCAAAGTGTAGAAGGTTTAGGATTTTTGCTTGGAATTGATTGCATAGATATTTTTATACCCTAAGCAGAGTCCAAAGAATTTTTTCCTCAGGCAGATTGCAAATGTCAGAAGTGTGATAGGGAAGAAAGGGTAACATTTTTAGGAGTGTAAAGAGTTTGCAGGTTTTTAAAATTCCTTACAGACCACTCTGTCTGAAACTGTGAGAGCAATTTGTTGTAACTAAGGAAATCATTCTGTTGAACTGCGATACAGGGCCTGAACTGCCTAGACGTTGTAAGGCCTTGCTGAGATTACTTCTGGTGGCTGCAAAAAAGCAGTTACTAGAAAATGGAAATCAAAGTACAAACCAACTGTGCTTGAAGTAGTGAACATAGAAAAAGAGATAAAAGAACTGGAAGTGGGACCTTTAATAAAGGATATAAGCATATTACACAAAAATAGGAATTGTGGGATTAATATATGCAGAATAATGTTTTGGAGGAGGAATGAGGTTTAAGGGAAGGCAGGCATTGTGTGAGTTATGTAATACTGTATTGACAGTGACTGTACAGAAGGTTATAAGTGGTGAATAATATTTGCAACTAAGAATATGTCAGTACGGTTTGTTATCATTTATATAAATAAAGATTATTAAAAAAAAAAAAAAAAAAAAGATCTCAGGTCTCAGTGCCCTTATCTGCTCTGAGAGACTAAAAGCCCTGTCCCTCTAACCAGTATCATATGTCATCCTAAGGGCTGATCTCTGGTTAGCCTTCCGTGCTCTGAGCAACTCAGCACACTTCAAACTCCTTCAACTAAGGAGATAAAATGGTAAAGCAAACACCTGCTCTAGAGACCTAAACTTAAACTACCACATCAATAATACTAGATGTATTGGTAGATACTAAATCTGATGTATCCCTAGTTTTTGGAATAAGCTACCATTACCTTTCAAACAGACTGCTTCCCTATCAGCCTTTAAAACCAGTCTGGATGACCAGAATTGGTGATCACAAATTTTCACTGCGAGTTTATGGAAAAAGTTTCATTAATGGGGGACCTTAAGTCTCCCACCACTACATGATCATGTGGCTGAGCTTCTCGAACTCACCAGTGAAGGACTGAATAAATCAGATGTTTCTTACCTAAACTGTTGAAGCCTGGATTTTGCCCTGTTGAAGAAATGAATGGACCATTTTGGTGCAGAAAGAGACATGGGGCCAATACTACAAACCTTAATTAAAAAAGCTGTACTTTCCCATGAATGGAGACCCTTTGGCAAGATGGTTATTCATATGTATGCAGGTTGCTGCTTATAATTTCTGAATTCCGTTATGTTACTAAGTCAATGAGTAAAAAGGTCACACAGTAAAACCAATTGGTTAAAAGCCAAAAAGAAAAATTTAGTAAGGCTAGACTTTCCACTGTGTGATTCCTTAAACCTCTTGTATTAGAGGCAACATGGGATATATGCAAATGACCCTTTAAGGACATCATGTGTTTTCACTAAATGGCAATTCTGAATGTCCATGACTTTTTTCTTTTAAGTCTATTTATGGACAATTTCAGGCCAATAAAGCCAAACCCCACTAGCTATGGACATGCATGTTTCTGCCGTCTTATGGCATCATCAGCAAAATGAGTAAAAAGGCCACACAGAAAAAACAATTGGTTAAAAAACAAAAAGAAAAATCTAGCAAGGCTAGACTTTCCACTGTGTCCCAAGCATGTATGTCCCTATGTTTAGCCAGCATTATAAGTTCGCCTAGGATGAGGCAACAATATAAAGAACAAATGATCTTCTGAAATTGGTTATGTGTCTTGTGTCATTCTAAGGGAACACTGGTTCCTGTCAGTGTGGAATGACATTGTGGATAGACCATGCTACTTTGTAAGATGTGGACTACACCTGGTACCTCTAGGCTTTTGTTTGCTGGCTAAGGCACATGCTTCCTTCATAATGCCTTTATTAGCAAGGTCACAAAAACAGAAGTTACTATGTAAAAATATATCACTCCAAGAAAGTAAGGGTCTTGCTGCTAAACTGTAGGAGTTAACATCAGAAACTGCACTCTCTGTCAGCATTGATCCTAATGGAAATGGTGGGTGTCTGTGCTGTCACAGAAACCTGATTCAAGGCTGCAGTAAGTAACCTGGCCTTGTAAGGTTACAACACCTTCCAAACATTCTGACTGCAATTTAAAGTTGTGTGAGACACGGGAGGTGGATTATCTCACCTCATTGAAGATCATTCCTCCTCTACAGGGGTTAAAAAGCAAAAGAAAAATCTATCAAAGCTAGACTTTTCACTGTGTGATTCCTTAAACCTCTTGTATTAGAGGCAACATGGGATAGACGTAAGAAGGGTAATTTGCATATATCCCATGTTGCCTCTAATACAAGTCTAGCTTTGATAGATTTTTCTTTTTGTTTTTTAACCAGTTGTTTTTTCTGTGTGACCTTTTTACTCATTGTTTTAGTTCCTCTACAGGGGTTAGACAACATAAGTCTATGGAGTTAATGTAACTCCAATTTACTGTGGCTAAGAAACTCCTTAATGTTATCACCAGTCATATGTCCCCTTCCATGAACAAGAAAGGCCACACAGCCTATTTATAAGTACATGTAACAATTAAAGTTGAACAAAACAGCCTACTCAGGGATGATTTCAACTATAACTACATCAATTGTGAAACTTATATGAGGCCAAATTCACTTGCGCAATAATTCCTGGACTTTGATAACTCATATTTCATGGAACTAAGACTGCACCACCCAACAAGTGTCAGTAATATTCTAGATTAGTCCTCACAAATAGCATTAACCAGTGCAACCCCTCATGTGTAGGGGCTGTACTGTTTTAATACAACCATAAAGTAGTTTTTTTCAGAATTTGCAATACATAAAGAATTAATAAATGAGATGTCAGCTGAAAATACATCTTTCAAAGTAACTACACCATCCTAAGGGAAGGTATAATCATCTTCCAAACTCCAGTTTCCGCAGAGCACATTGACAGCTATAGTAAGGTATACCCTGATGCCCTGTATAAACATCTACACAAGTGTATAGACAAAGTCATACCTGATAGGATCAAAGAAAGAAAGAAAGATCCTTAAGAAAATCATAGCTATGCTGATCGATGTCTGGCATTGCTTGATTATACAGTAAGCGAACAAAGCTGATAGGTTCATAGGTAGGTACTAGGTTATCTGCCCGAGGACATTTATAAGCCTAGCCAGAGTGTGTCAGCTTTCACCACCCCATTGATTAATTAACTGAGCCTCTGTCAAGAACAGCCAATGAAGTGATCCCAGGGGTGTATTTTCTGTTACCCATCCACTCGTCAAGGTTTCTCTTGAAGAGTGTTAGTGAGGGGGTCTGCCTAATGTAGTTAGGAATTTTGTTCCAAAGCATGGGGAGTCTCTGTGACAGGAATCTATCCCTCCAGCATGTTCTATTTATTGTTGTGGTGAGGTTTAGCTCACTAGACCGAATGGCTCGCAGTGACTTGGATTTCTTTAGGTGGAGCATGTTCATCAATTCTGAGTTGGACATGGCTTTGTAAGTTAGGCAGAGATCACCTCTGAGTAAGCAATATGAGACTGAGTATAGCTGGAGTTTTTCCAGTCGGGCTGCATAGGACATATGTTTGAGGCCAGTAATCCTCTTAGTGAGGTACTTTTGTAGTATTTCCAGCTGTTGGAAGTGTCTTGTGAGGTACATCCCAAATGGGGCATTGTACACTATAATGGGTCTGATGAGTGATGAGTAGAGGGGCACTATAACCTCTTTATTTATAGATGCAAACCCTTTAGTAATTAGATGGGCTACATAGAAGGATTTCCAAACTGCTTTGGCAATATGATTGTCAAAGGAGAGATTACTATCTATCTGGGTCCCCAGATCTCTTATTACCTCTTCTGTATTAAGAGAGCTGACAGCTATAGGGTAATTCATGGGTGTTTTGTTTTTCCCAAATGGGGTAACTATGCATTTTTTGGCATTTAACTTGAGACCATGACTGACACCAGGTGTCAAATGTCTACGAATACAAAAGTTTAAATCCTGAACTGGAAGATGCACCATAACTCTGTAATAAAAAATAATTACAGGGAAAATTTCATTGTATGATACAAAATTCAGTTGTTAACTTCACAACCCTTACAAGATCATCCACAGTAAAGTAGTGAAATAATGATGGTAGCATCTGTATAACTGGTCAAGTACAATATAACTGACAGGTGCAACCATCAGTTCAACATTACACATGCTGTTGTAATCATCATTTATGTAAATAGTCACACTGTTCATCAGACACACAGCTTTACGATCCATGAATCCAAAAGATTTAAAACATGGATATGGCACAGTTATCACTTGCACTGGGTGCTGTGTGGGGGTGCAGGAGGCCTAGCCTGACACAAACGGTGTGTGAGTCTGTTTGAGTAAGGAAGTGAAGCAGGCAAGATGGACCATGAAACATTGATGTGTGAATGTCTGTATGCACACAGCCAAGCTCAGTGCTAGCTCTACATGTCTGTATGTTGGACAGATGTGAGCCGTGCATGGTAGAGTTTACAGTTCATCATTGTTGCCCCCAACCATGAGAACTGTCTCTGCAGTGGCACCTCCATGCCCAAGGTCAGATGCAAGGCTACAACCTAAGTGCTCCCTTCATGGGAACACCCAAGACCATGACTCCATGGTCTGCCATGTCTGGGTGTGGGCAGCACACTCCCTGATGAAGCAGTGAAAATAATGCCACTACGGGAGCATGATCAAACACAGCCATGTTGGCTCACAACAGATATAGTTGCTGACATATGCCCACGAAGCCGATGTTCTTCTCCCAGCAGATGTTCCATCACAGACAATGTGCGTTCCATGACAGATACTCTATGCTTCATCACAGAAACATCTCACTCCAATGTGTTATTCATCTGATCCATGAAATCAACAACATGGTGGAGGCAGTCATGGATGTCAGACTGTGCCACATCTAGAATCCTGAACATTTGTCTGGACTGCCTTTCTGAACATGCATGTGCCTCCATGATGGCCCTAAACATATGTTGTGTAACATGTGAAGAGACACCTGCACCAGGTGTAGAAGGGACAGCAGGACTCCTCAGAGTACCCCATCAAGCCTCCTGCGCAGCACCTCACCAATAGTTTGGCTATGGTCAGAGTCAACAGGCTCTGAAGTAGTGGTAGCTGCACTTCCCTGTTCAATTTCCTCGCTCTCCACCTGTCCAATATCTTTGGCCTCATTGGACTACGGATGCGTAGATGTACTGGCTGTGTACAGGGAAAATGGGGGAGGGGTCGCTGAGTGTCAACCTGTGCATCATATTCAGCCTCTGCAACCTCCAGCTATGCCTCACTTTGGCCACCATCATCAGAGTCTGATGAGACACTGACATCAGGTGGTGCAGGGAACACAGAATCACTTCCACTATCACATGTGATAAAAGGAAGAAACACAGAAATACATTAATACCTGCACTACTATACTGCAATATGTGCTAAGCAATTTACACTGCTGTCTCTATTACAGACAGTCATATCTCTCAACTTCTTAGAGCAAGAAATCCGGACAAAGTCCTAAATAATGGGTGGACAAAGGCCCAAGAATAGGGACAATTTTGAAATATTGCTCTTACTAACCTAGAAAGTTGATAGAATAACAGGTTGTGCTTTAGCATGACATTTCTGAAGGGTATGAAGTCTGAAATTCAGATCACTGTCATTATTTTATGTCTTCAATCTTTAATGACTTGTCAGTAATTTGCCAGAAAATCAGTATGATATAAAGTATGAGCCAGAAATATGATTCAAAACTCTGGACATTCAGCAAAAGTCTGTACAGCTGACAAGTATGCAGACAGTACAGAAATACATATAGCAGGCCTGAGAGGACCCATTAGGAGATATCTTGGAATTTATCTACAGTACTGACATAAATCTATTATGCTTACCAGCTGTCTCTGAATTCCTGATGGTCCTGAAATAAGTATAGTAGAGAGTCGATTATCTAAACTAATTGGGACCTAGGATAGTTTGGATAATCAAACTGTTCAGATAATCAAACATATAATTGGATAGGATAAAGTCTTGTTTTTTCTGCATGCTGTCTATATACTTTTCAACCATTCAGTTATTCTGGTGGACAATAAATAATATTTTTCACACAGGAGCAGACTACAAGCTCAAACAACCCACACAAACAAATATGTTTAACTTTTATATATTCAGACTATATGATTTTTTTCTACACGAAAACTTTGAAAGACTGCGTTCAGATAATTGCCATTTCAGATAATTGATGTTTGGATAATCAACTCTCTACTGTAAAGGAAGAGGTAATGGCAACAGCATGACATTTAACAACATAACAGGGGGTAATACCTTTACTCATCTATATCTGCAGTAACTCAAATGTTAACAAGAATGTTGCTGACGACCTCAAAATAAACTTAAAACTGCGCTCTGGAAAGCAGGACTGCATGATGTTAATGTAAGTCCTCTATGATGAGGTCATTGTCAGCCTCGGTAAATGGTGGCCTATGTCAAACAGACATTTTGTGTCCTGAAAGACCAAAAATGATAACACGTACGAGGGTGACACAAGTACAAATAAACTGTTTACAGATAAAACAGTAATGGAAGGCTGTTGGTATTCCCCACTGGATAAACTTTAAAGATACAACAGGGGTCAGAAACTAATGAGGGAGGATACAAACTAAGAAGAGTAGGAAGGGAAACATGTCCTTGTTTGTGTCATAACAGATACTCGGCTATGCTCACCCACCCAAAATAACAGTCTATTACAGGAACTCATCTTTGCCCGTCCCCCACACAAACAAAATAACAAGCTATGGACCAATTGTGCTAAGCAAATAACTATGAAGCACTAAAAGTACTATCAAAGGACTTTTCTATGGAACATGTGTACGTAGTTATCACACAGCATTATATTTTCAGTCTACTCTAGATCTCAAGATCCTCTGCACCTCTGAAATTGCTTGAAAAACAAGGCCATGCCATGATTACAGTTCTAAAAAATGCACACATATTTACTTCACATGCTTCTTAACTACATTGTAGCATATGCATTATGTAGGTAACAAAATGGATACATACCTGCTAGAGTACAATACTCCTCTGTAGAGATATAGTTCAAAATAAATGAGTCACTGAGTTAAACAATGAAATAACTCTCATCCACATCCATTTGCCTAGCTACACATTTGCCTTTTTATAATGGAGTATATTAGTAATGGATTGCATCTGTCCTAGTCTGTGCTTCAGAGATGCTAATTACAGCATAGCCAGCTGAATTGCATGCTAATCTTATGGAGATAGTCAACAAGATATAAAGCATCCATGTAGACTCCATGATATTTTTTATGTGGCTTGAGAAAATAGTGGAGTACAGACTCAATCACAGACAGATTGTTAGTAGCTGCTGCTTTTTAATACATTTGTCTTTGCTACAAGCTGAAGCCAGTGCTGCTGTTGCTGGTGCCAATAGCCACAGACAGAGAGGGTGAAGACTTTGCAGGCCAAGGACACTGTACAGGAACTATGCAACCTCTAGTAGCCTTGACCCAGATCCAGAGGCAAATGCAGGGAACCCATCCCAGTGGAAAATAAGGTATGTGCTGAACTTAAAATCTTAGCCACAGGTACCTTTCACAGACTACCAGGGGACATGTTTTGTGTGTTATAGGCATCAGCATCCAGGATCTTCCAAACATTCCTGCATGCTATGCTACAACATGGCCGAGAGCACATATATTTTACCATTAGTTCTGAGGAGAGGATCACAAAAATGCTACAATTGTACCATGTATCGCACTACCCTGAAGTAATGTGTGCCATACCTCGCAGTCATGTACACATGAAAACACCACCTGGGGAACAAGGTAGGGTTGACATTAACCATAAGGTCTACCACCTGAGCAACTGCCAAGTCATGTGTAATGGCATTGGAATCGTCTTGAATGTGTATGCTGGCAACCCTGGCAGTTAACACAACTCCCATATGTGCCACATCTCCCAACTGCACCAGATGTGTGCTATGGGGGATATCTAACAGGCTCATCTAGGAGTGGATGTATGCTATGCACTGGAGTCATGGCTGATGGCACACACACACACACACACACACACACACACACACACACACACACACACACACACACACACACACACACACACACACACCTTAATGAGACATACGGTTCAACCTGTAATGTCATAGAGCATCTTTTTGAGCTACTGCAGTCACAGTGCCAGTCTCTAGATACATCTGGCCAAGGCCCCCATCACAATCCAGTGACATGTCCCACAATGCTCATAGTATGTGCTATGCTACCAAAGTTAATTTTGTGGAAGCAGCTGCAGCAGGATCAGCAAGGAGAACACATCCTCCCAATAATGCAAAGGTCACTACAGATACAGGCCAATGATTAGTCAGAGGAGGAACCAGCAGCTGATGTGGTTGTGGGCAGGCATAGGCATGCTCAGTATGTCCTTGCACTGGTTAGGAGAAAAGCCATAGCACACTAACTCACCATCTAGGAGCCTAAACCATCCTCCTACTTCACCATACATTTGTACTGAGAAAGGATTACAGAGAAAAGTTTGACAGTAATTATATACATTGCAGTTTCTGACTCCTCAACCCTCCCTAAATCAGACAACAGACAGCATCCCAAACAGAGTAACCAGACCAACACAGTCTTGGTAGTGCAGTAGCAGAAGCACACTTTTGCTCCCCCACCCCCAAAAGAACAGTCAGTGCTTGCTTGTGACATCCAACCTGGCTTTCCTTAGTTGGCAGCTGCATATCATATTATTCCCAGTTAGTACCCTCTGACATTGTAAGTGCAATGATATAGAATGGTGTACACACTGTATGTCTCAGAGTACTGGTCAGATAACTGCTGAATGACCAAGGAACACAGACAGCTAACACTGTGCTGCATATTTGCAAGCAAGAATCATAACAGGGGTTGTAATCACTAAGTGCAGCATTTTTAAAGATAAACATTTCATTAAATGTATAACTAACATGTAATGGTTGAATATAAGTGTACATTCTGTTTAATTTTTTGTGTGCTGAATGACTGTTGTTGCTTGCTACAAAGGTGTCTGTGTGAAAAACTGGGTTAAGGCACCCATCCAGTGTTCTGAATATATATTGTATGGTGATTTCAATTCCAGACCTATGTGGGCATATTTCATGTGTACTAACATATTGTACTGTGTGTGTTCTACATTGATTTATGTTTCTTCCTGCTATTACCTGATTTTTCTCAGTTTTTGGGACACTGTTTCTGTGGTGCTACTCCTAGCACAAATGGCATTGGCTATACCCAGCTGTTATGTGTGCACAATGGCAATACAAAAACTGGATGATTGGACCACCCAGGTAGCAGACAGGACCCAGACATCTAGAATTAGACATCAGATGCATTCTATTAATGGAATTGTGCCTGGTGCACACCCACTAAGTGCAATTGCACTGTGTTTAACAGTGTGAACCTCAATATGAATATTAATCTAGGAGATAGTCATGCAACTTCTCCTGTGGCTGCAGATGTTATGTCAGGCTGAAGTCCACATGGTCCTGGGTTAGACTACAAGAATTACAGCCATTATTTTACTGTTTTTACCTTGCATTAGATAGCAATGAATTTAAACATAGAGATGTGTTTTTTCATTCTTCTTGTAGTAACAGCTGTAAATGTTGACCTATCATGCATAAGGTCCAGGATTCAATTACAGCAGACTCCATTCTCTTTTATTGGTGTTCCACTTCACATTATAGTCATTTTCAATTATAGCAGTTGACTAGTATTTTTTATATCATAATTATTTTCCTTCTGGCTGACAACTAATATTGTGCCACTTGTGTACTTATGTATTAATGTCTGTATTGGTTACCATCTCTGTACTGGTTACCATCGCGCAAACACATTGCTTGTGTTTGTGCAATGTTAAGTGACAAGCACCATTTTGAAATTATTCAAAATCCAAAATTGCACAGTCTCAGTATCTGCGATAACTGAAATTGGTGGAAAAACATCATTAGAGATTGGTCTTCATCTGCATTAGAAATGGCTGATGTTGATGAGGAGGTTTTGAGACTTCGATCTCAAAGGTGGGGTGTGCAGGAGTCCAAAGTGGGTTTTGGACTCCTAGTGAATGAGTATGGTCCCTGGCTGTTGCAGGAGTGCTATCATGGATCTGATTACAAGCCAGATGCCTTGAATAGTTTGACCTGGGATTTGTCCAGTGCTACCAGCATTCCACGCACTGTTAAACAGTGTAGAAATCCCTACAGAGACCTCAAGATGAGGAAGAGGGATACCCTCAACCATTGGATCGAGGAATGTTGGACTGGCGGCACTCCACTGATGTGTAGCTATCACTTACAGGCACTACTTCTAAGAGATAACAGCTGCATTTGTTCAGGATGGGTATTTTCAGTTTTGTTCTGCTTTTTCCACAGCTCATATAGATAGATTACTGAATCTGCAAACTTATGAAGCAAGATTACAATGCCAGAAGCAAGTGGTATGCATGCATCCAAACAGTACTGTTACTGCAGCATTAAAAGAAAATGCAGCTCATTGTGTAAAACACTTGTATCACATTCACTATTCATTTGTTAATTATAAAAGAAAAGTCTGCATGCGTTAGTCTGTAGGAAAAAACAACAGTCCAGTATTACAGAGAAGTCAGAGATTGTTGGTTCATAAATGACACTTCCCAAGTATACAATACTGTTTAAGCTGACATCAATATTACAATGTAATGTAAGACCGTAAATCGGGGACAACAATAGCCTGCTGAAGATTGTCATCAGTATAATTGGAGCAAGCATACGTATAATATATGCACATATCCATGATTGATTGATGTTGTGCATCTGTTATGATCTTAGTTGTCTTAACACGTAAAAGTTATTTAACAGTCAGTAGTGTTAAAAGTAAAGGTAGCAGAATCATACCTCACAGTTGTTCAGATTTTTGCAGAATATCCAGATTTATATTACATATTTTTTGTATGTTCCTCATAAAATGTGTGGTTTTCTGACAAATCACTAGGATTATCTGAGGACTGAAGTCACTACATAATGACATACATTTGTGTTTCAGACTTTAAATCATTCCTGAAAATGTGTGTTCCAACAAACCCTTTTATTCTAGAAACTTTCTAAGTTAATAGGATTGATATTTAAAATATGTCCTTATCGTTGGGCGTTTGTCCCCTTGTTTTGTTAGGGTTTTCCAGATTTCTTGCACTAAGAGATGGAGAGGTATGAGCAGAATAGTCATACAATTGTATACATGCACATGTATGTCACATATGAAGTTACTAATGTTCTCTTTTTTTCTCTCTCACCCCACCCCTTTTCTTCTTTTTTTATTTTTGTGTTTTTTTACTTACTTTTTTGTGTATAATTTTGTAGTTCTTTGTTACCTATTATTTTATTTATTTTTAATTGTGTTTGTACTTTTATAATTATTTATATTTGTTTTTCTTTATCATTTTTTATTATTTACATTTTTTGGTTATGTTTTATTTTATTATTATAGTTTAATGTTTTATTTTATTATTGCAGCACAGCAGGTTTCACAATATCTTTCTACACTCACTCCACCTGCTACAGCACCAAGACCCAACACTTCTGGGTTGCAGCCTAGACGCACCCCCCCCTGCTGCCCCTGCCCTACCTGGATCCTCAGGTAGTTCTTTCAGAGAGGATAGGCCTGTGGTTCCCTCTGGGAGTACAGACAGAGGGGGTGATTTTGTCAAACAAGTTGAACCGGTAGGTATGGTGCATAGGATTGTGCCCGCACACCTACAATGAGTTGAGACACTGTTCTCCATCGGTGTCCTGAATAACACAAGGCCACACAGACATCAGACACTGCAGCCATCGGTGCATTGTGGTGACAGTGATGACAGTCCAGTGGATGAGGACTCGATTCTCACTGTCAGCAAACTTGACATCCAAAAGTTTGCAACTTCTCCATCCTCACCCTAACCATGGTGTTCACTCCCCTCTTGTGTCCTCCACCAACCCTGTATCTTGTCTTGTATGTCTTGTCTGTCAGCAAATGCTTCTTCACCTTACCAACTTGCCTGCCCCAAACATACCTATGATCTCCTTTCCCCTGCATTCCTCTCTCTTCTTAAAACATTATTTAAAAAAAAAAAAAAAAAAAAAGGCATCTCTCCCAAAAAATATTGTGTCATAGATAGCTCTCCAGTTTGCACACATGTTTTCTTGACACACTTAATTTAGTCCAACTGGCTTCACAACACAGTTATGCTGTTGTCACCCCTCTCTCTGGAGGTGACAGTCCAAATTCAGCTAAGATTCTGTGCATGTGATCAGTTGTTACTGTTGAAAAAATGGATAGCTATGGCTCTTTCCTACACCCTTCCTACACATTATGCCTTCCTTTCACTTTGTGTCCCCCTGCTTGCTCCCCATTTCACCACTTTCCTGCCCCCCCCATTTCTTTTCTTTACAGAATCTGTGCACAGTGGTGGGTGATGTGCAGCATCACTAAGCAGTGGTAAACAGCAGTAGTATCGGTGAAGGTTGGTGAAGGACACAATAGGGGGGGTGAACATCATGGTTGGGGTGAGGGTGTGGAGATCGAGGTCCCATGGACATCAGACACAGTACCAGTGTAACTCCAGTTCTCACCCAGTGAACTGTCATCACTGTTCCATCACTGCGCCGCTGGCTGCAGTGACCGACATCTTCACCTATGGTGGGTATTCTGTACCTGGATGGAAAAAAAGCTCTCCATCCAGCATAGGTATATGCCCATGGTCTGATGCACAAGTCTACTCACAATACCTGGCAACTCCGCTCATAGGTTCACAGGTTCATAGGTTGGTACTAGGCTATTGGCCCTAGGGCCTATGCAAGCCTAGCCATAACAATTCACTGGATATTTCTTCCGACAATATTTACTTCTCTGGGCCCCGGACTAACATGATCCCCGAGGTGGCTCAGGTAATATATGCTCCCCCTCCCCCTCTGCTCCCAGAGGGGACCATAGGCCTAGCCTGTGGTGCAGAACTACCTGAGGATTCATGTAGAGCATGGTTAGCAGGAGGGATGCTGCCAGGCTGCAGCCCAGAAGTGCTGGGCCTTGATGCTGTAGCCGGTGAAGAGTGTAGGTGGATCACAGGGAACTGGCCTACCCTGCCGTGATGTAGTAATAGCATAAAACAAATGAAAATACAATAATGAAATAAAGCATGACATAAAACAAATGGAAATAACGAATAAAAAATAGTATTATAAGTTATTATAAAATAATAAATATAACTGCAAGCACAATGATCAATAATAAATGAAAAAATAGGTAACAACAAATCAATAAAAATTATACATAAAAAAATAAGAAATCATAAAAAAATAATAATAATAAGGGGTGGGCGAGAGAAAAAAAGGGAGAACATTACTAAATTCACAGTTAATATACAAAGCCTTCTACAATTAATTCACTCTATTCTGTTACATTTTACTTTTAACACTGCCAACTGCTAAGAAATATCTTTATTACTTTGAATATTACCCTATTCCTAACACATACACACTATAGTATAGATCAGATTGCATCCAGAAATCATTCATGGGTGTATATATTGCACATATGCATGTTCCATGCACACTGATTATACTTGACAGTAGGCCATTCAAGCCACGGGTATAGAGGTCTGAACTTAAAATGCTATAATGGAAATGTAACAGTATTCTATATTCTTTGATGAAAATCTAAAACAGTATTGTAAACAAGTGAGTTTTATATTTGGGAAGTGTGGTATTTGACCCCACAACTAGTGAATACTGTATTACTGTATTTTTGTTTGGACTACAACACAATGCAAGCACACTTTCCTTTTACACTTTATAGATTCTTGCTCACTGTTATCTGAGAATGTGCAACTGTTGCTTTGTGCTACAGACCATACTTGTCAACCTCTTAGAGCAAGATATCTGGGAAGATCATAAAATAATGGGGGTACAATGACCCCAAAATAGGGACAGATGTTAAATATGGCTCTTACAAACATAGAAAGTTTCATAGGATTTTTTTAACATACATTTTCACACTCATTATTTAGTAACTTCAATCTCAATTATTTGCTAGAAAACAATAAATCTTATGAGGAACAGACCAAACCAGTGAGTCAAAAATCTGGATATTCAGCAAAAATATGGCCAGCTGAAATCTATGCTACAGACTAATGCATGCATGCATACTTGCTTTTACAGTTGAGATATGCCTGCTCAATTTTATACATCTGTATGATATAACAACAAATCTGTCTAACTGTTAAGGCTACAATAATGGTACTTTATATAATTATGCTTACATGCCACATGCTTCTCTCATCATTGTTAGTCGCAATGCATGGGACCTCACATTTAAGGTCCTCTCTTCTGCGGTTGTGGAAAAAGAAAAAAAATGCCATTATGAATACAAGTCTTGACTACATTAATCTTTAATATTTACAAGTAGTCAATGCAATTTATACATACACATCTGTGGGATGCTCCCTACCTCACATTCCCTGATCCAACGATCAAGAGTATCCCGTTTCCTCCTTTGCAGATCATCATAATGATGACGGCATTTTTCTCCAGTGTGTGGGACGCCTGTCACACTGGACAAAACCCTAGCCACACAAGTCCAGGCTTCAGACTTGTACTGAGAGCCTGTATAGTTACCTTGCAAGAGTCAAGGGCCATGCTGCTTAGCAAGACACCCAATGAACACCTGGGACTCGTGAACACCGCAGCACTGTGCTCAGAAGTGCACACCCTTTCCAGTGACACCAGTCATGTCTACACAAGATTAAGCTCAATGTCTAATGTGTATTTCCCACCAATTCTACTTTAAATATAATGTTTTCCCACCAATTGCGATTACTGAGAGTACGCACCATCTCCATATTGATACATTTGAAAAAAGCTGTGCTCCACTTACCATTGAGCAAACACAGCAAGCCAAGTGAGTTTGTTTGTGTGATGGTAAGCGAAGTGCAGCTCTTTGAAATGTATAAAAAACTAGACACTACGCACTCTCAAGCAATGTAATTTCAAGGTTTTTTCATACACAGCCACTTGTGCAATTCTGTTATTCAACTGGGGGAGCAGAACTATACTTTCATGAACATTATCATAGCAGCAAAACTAAGTCAGGTATTATAAGTGAGAGTAAATATAATGTAACATGGAACAAGACTAAAATGTGCATGAAATATGCAGTATTCAAATCCAGGACGATGTGTACAACAGTCCTAAACTTACAGCTCTTGCCACAAGAAAGTTGAAACAACACTTGTCTGTGTAGCACTTTATTTGTATAATCTACAATGTCACAACAGTATAATAAAAGTTTGCATACCTTGTTCTAGAACCGAACACCATCTGCAATCCAGTTCTAGACTTAACACCTGTTGCCACAGGATTAGTTACATGAGGTCCCCTATATTAGTATTCATGGTTAACCTGACAGTATTAGCACAGCGCAACCTCACTTACCGGGTTTGTGCGATGCCCGGCGATGTGCAGCAGTATTAATTGAATGCATCCAGTTTCTATTTTTGGATGTCTGGGTCATGTCTGATACATGGGTGGTCCAGTCATGCAAACGAGGTAGGCATAACCAAAGCCGCTTGGGGCAAGAGGCACATCGTGCAAACTTGAAAAGAAAAAAAAAGAAAAAGAGAGAGAACATTAAACAATTACACATACAATATTAATTAAGAATAATCCTAATTTATATCAAACAAGTGAGAAGAAATTGCCATGTAATCAACCTTTCACAGACAGCAAATGTACATAGTTTCATAGTTTAGTACTAGGCTATCTGCCCTAGGGCATTTATAAGCCTAGCCATAGTGATGTGGCTTTCGCCACCCCTTGTAGTGGTACTAAGTGTACAGAATAGATTTAGAATAATGTGCCTCTGTCTTAGTAGTGACACATTGAAGACCCCTTTACTTAATAGAATTAGTTGACTGTGCCTCTGTCTAGTAGTGACACAGGGATGACCCCCGGGGTAAACCTACGATCTCCCATCCACTCATCAAGATTTCTCTTGAAGAGAGTCAGTGAGGGACTCTGCCTAACATGAACTGGGATTCTGTTCCAGAGTGTGTGAAGCCTCTGAGTTATGAATCTGTCCCTCCAGCATGTCCTATTCATATTTGTGCTGAGGTTCAAATCTTTAGCTCTCGTGGTTCTGGTAGATTTGGATTTTTTGAGGTGGAGCATGTCCATCAATTCCTGATTGGACATGGCCTTGTACGTCAGGCACAGATTACCTCTGAGCAGGCGGTATGCTACTGAATAGAGCTGGAGTTTCTTTAGTCTGGCAGCATATGACATATGGTGTAGACCCTTGATCCTCTTGGTGAGGTACTTTTGGGGTCTCTCCAGCTGTTGTAAGTGCCGGGTGAGGTACATACCAAATGGGGCATTGTACTCAATCATGGGCCTGATAAGGGAAGAGTATAGGGGTACAATGACCTCCTTTGATCTGGATGTGAAACCCTTCATGATAAGGTGGGCAAGGTAGAAAGTCTTTCTAACCACTTTGGCAACGTGGGCGTCAAATGAGAGGTCACTATCGACTTGGGTCCCCAGGTCTCTGATTACTTTTTCCATGCTCAGCGGGTTACTGTCTATGTGATAATTTGTGGGTACTTTGTTTTTCCCAAAGGGGATGACTACACATTTCTTGGCATGGAAATGCATAGCTCTTAACCTCTTAAAGTAAGACATCTGGACAAAACCATAAATAATGGGGTGGCAAAGGCTCAAATATAGGGACAAATTTTAAATATTGCTCTTACAAACTTAGAAAGTTGATAGAATAACAGGTTTTGCTTTAGCATGAATTTTCCGAAGTGTATGTAGTCTAAATCTCAAATGTCTGTCATTATTTTCTGACTTCAATCCTCAAAGATTTTGCAATGATTTGCCAGAAAACCACAATTTTATGAGTAACAGGCCAACAATATGAGGCAGAAACTCTGGACATTCTGTGAAAATCTGTACAGTTGAGAGATATGTGGAAGTGCTATCCACATTCATGAAGCGGTTTTGCAGCCAAATGCACTGGTGCACACCACAAAACCTTGTTTAAGCATGCAGAACTTCATTAATTTTAAAGGACACCACTGAGACAGGCACTACTTCCTCTATTTGGCAACACTTCATGTAAGCTCTATATGGACCCTACAAGGGGTTTATTGAATCCTGAGGCATATTTAAACTTAAACTGTGGACTTGAATACCCTTGTGATCTGAAGCTGTGACTGGAAATTTTATTTTCTGAACTGCAAGTGCTTTGAGAGAAAAATCTTTTCACTGCACGTAATTAAGGTACATAACTATTAAAAGAGCTGCAACTAAAATAATTCATATGGTGACTTATTTTATTAAACTAAACCGAATGGTCTGCTTTGCATATCCTCAGCCAGCAACAAAAGTTATTTTTTTTTCCTTGCTATTCAAATTTTGTAATGAGACGATAAAAATACTATGATGAAAGGACTCAAAAACTCTAGAAAGTTGCATTGCATAGAAGTATTTAACTGACATAATAAAGGCACACTCCTCCAGGTCTATGACAGATTCCAGCTAAAAAACATATTGCAGTACCAACAGTTAAAGCAAACACACTGGAAAAAAGGCTTAAAAGCAGCCAAAAGAATATATCAACACATTAAAATTATTTTTGCTCCTGTGACAATTTCAGTTGCCTCCTTATACTCTGCTTTTTGGGTTTGACTCATGCATTTAATAAACACCATGAATTAAACATGATTTAGAAGAGTAGACCTTCTTATGGGATAACCATCCAGCTTGGTAAGGGGTCTTATTGTTTGCGACAACTGGGACTGAAATTCATTCACCTTCCATTTGTTACTGAAATTCTTCCTTATCACTATTGTAGTAGTCTTTACATCAGGGATATCCTGATGAGGATAGCCAAACATCCAGCCAGCATACAAAAGTGTTTTTACTTTCCAGATGCAGTATGTCAGATGTATGTCCTGTGTCCGAGGTGTAAGGTACATATGTGATGTATGAGCACCTAACCTTCAGAACCTGTTTGCCACCAGTCCAAATTCTACTTGAATTC
Source organism: Protopterus annectens (assembly GCF_019279795.1). Lineage (NCBI taxonomy): Eukaryota > Metazoa > Chordata > Ceratodontiformes > Protopteridae > Protopterus > Protopterus annectens. Next base: position 1,346,208,728 of record NC_056745.1, read on the forward strand.
AGTCTGCAAGACATTTGTTAAGTTGGTTTAGCTACTGAGCCTGCTAAAATAAGTGCCCCATTGGGGTTTCTTCTTCCTTTTTATTTTTATGTTTGCCTTTTACATGTCATCCGGGAAGGGAAAATGTGACTGGGAAGGCAAATTCTCCATAAAGACGACACAAAAAGTGTCTTCTTTGAGTGCAGCACATGACTATGCCCAAGTGAGATCTGCCAGGCATTTGTCCCTAAGACTCAACACAGTCCTCTACATCATTTATTTCTATTTACCTGAAGAACCAGTGCTTAAAACTTTTGAAACACATTGCTATGACCTCCAAATCTGCCTGCCCCACAATGTTCAGCTGCAATTCAAAAAGAAAGCTAAAAAGGCATCTTTTAAATCTGTTACTGTCCAGCTTCCTCCAGACAGCTCCATCAGGTTTGATGAAGAACCCAAGAACTCGCTGGTACCTACGTCAGCTCCCTTTCTCATGACTGAGTTGAACGCTGACACAGGGCTGTTTAGCTGCATTTCCACATAGGCTATACCCACAACTGCTATAGATGTAGAGGGAGAACTACACCTGATAATATTGGAAGAGCCAAAGAGGATTCCCCAGGTACTTGTGAGAGAAGTGGTGCCTGGTGCACTCATTGAATCTAGGCAGGGCTCTGATCTTCCCAGACTGGTTAAAGCTGATGTTCCTTTAAAAATGAAACAAAAGACCAGACATTGGCTCCTGTGTCTAAGGGTCTTCACCAAGAATGGTAGGAATTTACTCAAGGGCTTTTTAATGCTTTTATGGCTTTGAAGCCCCCTAAGGACTTATTTGTTTCTGCTGTTGTTCCCTGGTTCTCTACCCCTTCAAAACGTCCTTGGGAATCTGATTCTTCTGAAGCTGAGGGGGATTTAGATTATGGTGAGGGGTCATTGGCCTACTCTTCCCAGATTCATTCCCCTCTTGCCTAGGGTCTGCAGAGGAAGATTCCTTATCCTCTGATTCCCCTATGGAAGAATTATCCTTTGGGAATACAGTGTTTCATATGATGGAACACAAAGCGGGTTTGTTCTCAAGTGTCTGACTTACAAAAAAGGTACTATAAACTCTTGCAAACAGATTCTTCCAGACCTTCTGCAGTCCCACCACTATTGGATTCCCATTTGCCCCAAAAAAGTCTGACAGGTTCTATAAGGTTCCCAAGTTCAAACATTTTTGTATAAGACCTCTGACACATCTGTGATTTCTCTGGCTTCTGATAAAACATCTAAACTGCTGTCCTCTTCTTCATTTTTACTTTCTGATAAGGACAGTCATGCAATGGACAGGTATGAGAAAAAAGGTGTACATGCTGCTACTTTAGCTTTCCGACCAACTAACTACCAGACCCATATTAACAGGTACGTACTAGCTCCTTTGACTAAGCTTGGGGGCATTCTGACTACTATACCTCATTCTGAGGCAAAGACTTCTGCTGTTTCCCTTTTGAGAACCACTTTTCAGAAGGCGTGTCATTTTCTTAAGTGCAGCTATGATGCTGCTGATGCTTCTTCTAGGGCTGCTACATCAGGATCTGTGATGAGGAGATATTATGGGCTGTGCCTCCAGGTTCTTCCTCTTCAGACAGTCAAAATATTTTTGGCACTGCAGCTTCAGAACTTTTAACACCCTTCAGGATAAGGGTAAAGCCATGCAGGACCTGAAACAACTATTTCTTTCTCCTGTTCATACGTTTCAGAGGAATTGTCCCTCTAAGCCTTCCTTTGTACATAAGCAGACTAAACAGCCTTCTCATAGCAACCATGCCTCCAAGAGAGCTTTTCCTGACAAGCCTTCCCAAGGTTCTAAAGGTCAAAGGCCTTCCCTCCCAGACAAATCTGCTTCTGTCTGACATTCATCCTTTTGTACTCCTTGACCACATTCTGTTGTTCCTCAGATTCCTCAGATTGACTCTGTCTTTTCCAGATTGACAACAGATTACCTCAGACTCTTGGGTTCTTTCCATTATCCAGAGAGTTTATTTTATAGTTTGGAAGTCCCTTTCTCCTTTCACAGGCCTTTCCCAGCCTCCTCCATGTGAACTCCCTTATCTTCCTTTGGTCTCTAAGGATCTTTTGACACAGGGGACCATGCAACCTGTCCTTTTTCAGGTCTATATTAAATCAGCAAACACTTAAAATAGCGAAAGCTGATTTATTGACCTTTTAAGAGTGAAAGCTGACAATCCCGAAGACACGGAACAGCGAGACAGGGAAAAAAATCGCTGGGCCGTTTTTCAGGACTTTGCCATTTCCTCCACTGTGGTATGATCTCGGAGTTGGTATATTTAAGTAGGGGTGTATGGGGGGGGCACAGACCACCACATGGGCATGGGTTGTTTAGAGAACCCCCCAACTTTATTTTGTGTTTCAAACTTTTTTTGTGGAACAGAAATGTTATTTTCCCTGGGAAAAAAAAAACATCGCTGTTCTGTGTCTTTGGGATTGTCACCTTTCGCTATTAAAGGGTCGATAAATCAGCATTCTCTATTTTAAGTGTTCGCTGATTTAACATAGACCCCCTTTTTCAGCAGGGCACAGCATTTTATTCCAGAATGTTTCTGGCTCCCAGGCAGGAGGGTTCTTGGAGGCCTATTATGGATATTTCCTTTTTCAACATCTTTCTAACAGTTTCTTCCTTAAGGATGCTGTCCATACAGGTGTTTTCCTCTGCTGTTTCCTCAGGCTTTTCTGGTGTCCCTAGATTTTAAGAATGCTTACCTCCACATTTCTATTCCCCTCTCTTCAGGAGGATTTACACTTCTCTGTTTCTTCCTCTCATTATCCTTTCACTGCTTTGCGTTTTGGTCTTTCTGTGACCCCAAGGATTTTTACTAAATGTCTGTCCTCATTGTTACCCTTCTGCAGTTTCAGGGAGTTCATATTTTCCCCTATTTGGATGACATTTTGATTTGTGCTCCATCCCAGCAGCTGCTTATGGATTTTCACTTCACTATTAGTCTTCTTCACAGTGTAGGCTTCACCCTAAAACTCAAAATGTCTGTGTTGACCCCTTCCCAGTATCAGGTCTTTCTGGGTTGCAGGATTCAGACTGTACATATGCTGGCTTGCCTTCCACATCCCAAGGTGTTTTATCTTTGAGAGTTTTCTTTCAGTCTCCTCTCCCTTTGCCAGTTATTCCTGCCAGACAATTTCTGAGCTCTGGAGTAAGTGGCATCTACTATTCCCATTGTTGTCTTGGCCAATCTCCATATGAAAAAGTGTCAATGGTATCTCAAGACTGTTTGGCTTCAGCACTGCAATTCTCTGGATTTTCATGCGCCTCTCTTGTCTTGTCTCAAGCTTGAGCTTCACTGGTGGATTCATCAGATCTCCCTGAATCCAGGCCTTTTTCAGGTTCCTCTTCCCACCCAGCAGCGGTACAGAGAGCAAGGTTGGGGAGCTTTCTCCAACAACCTCAAGGTTCAGGGTCTCTAGTCCCCGCAGCAACTAACAGACAATTATAACATCAGGAAGATGAGAGCCCTGATTCTGGCCCTTCATGCCTTTCACTCCCTTTGGATTCCAGGTCCTCTTTGCATTCTCACAGACAATACCACAGTCATGTAGTAAATCAACAAGCATAAGGGCACAAAGTCTTAACTCCTTTGCAGACTGGCTCTTCAGGATTGGGATTTTGCAGTCCACCATCACTTCTTTCTACATGTGGTTTACAAATCATCAGAGCACAGTCTTGTGGTAGACGTTTGAGCAAGTCCAGGACAAATTCTCACAAACAGATACTTTGCAGGGATGTGTTCCTGGGCATTTTACATCAGTGGGGTATGCCTCAAATAGATCTTTTTTGCCTCTTTGAAGAGACAGTTCTCCCAGTTCTGTTTCAAAGTGCTAAATTCTTTTGCTTAGAAGGTGGATGCCATGTATTTTTCTGGAAGGAAATATTTCAGAATGCCTATCCACCTCTTCCTCTGTTGTCAAAAATCCTGCACAAAATCATGAAGGACAGGCCCAAAATCTTGCTTGTGACTCCTTTTTGGCATACACAGTTTTGGTTCTCCCATCTATTTCATCTGGCCAGAGGCAATCACCACTACTCACACAGGAAAAGAGATCTCCAATCCACCCTCACTTACCCACTCTTCAACTGAATCTTTGGCTGATAGGGTTTTAATTATTTTTCAGTACCAATTTTCTGAGGAAGTGTTTTGAGTCTTACAGGAGGCCAAAAAAAAACAGTACTAGGAAATTATTTGTGGGTAAATGGAAGAGATTTTCTGTTTGGTGTGTCAAGCAAAACCTGGACCCTTTTTTCTGTGAGTATTCCGATGGTTCTTTCCTATTTGTGTGAGTTGCTCACTTCTGGTCTGGCATATTCTTCTGTTAAAGCTCCTTTGTCGGCCATTTCTGCCTTTCTGCCTTTGTATCCACCCCTTGCTTCTGGTTTTGTAGTAGACCCTTTTTTGAAAGGTGTCTTTCATATTAGGCCCCAAGCCTATTCCTCCTTCCTGGGACCTTAATTTCATTCTTGAGAGGTGAACTGCATCTCCCTTTGAGTCTGCAGTTTCCTCTTGTTTACTGCATTTACTTGGAAAACAGTAGTGTTGGTGGTTGTTACTTCTGCCAAGAGGGTCTATGAACTTCAGGTACTCATGGCATCTCAGGTTTTATTTTTTGTTTGTTTTTTCTCAAAGACAGGGTCTCTTTTCATAGTAATTATTCCTTTATGTCCAAGTTGGTTAATGATTTCTCCTTAAATCAATCAATTCATCTGGCTTCTTTTGCCCCTCTCTAAAATACTAGTTAAAGGATTCCTCCACACCTTGGATTTATATAGACAGCTTGGGTATTACCTAGATAAGACTAAAGATGTCATGAAATATGAACAGCCTTCTGTTTCTTTTCATCTCCGGAAATTGGGTTTGGATGTTTCCAACCAAACCATCTTGCCCTGGATCTCTAAGATCATTTTGTTATTCTTTTCATGACAAGCAGCGTTCCTCCTCTGTTTTTGCTCATCAAGGGCAGTTGCCTTTTTGGGTGCATTTTCAAGGGTCTGGATGCTAAAGCCATTTTAGAAGCTGCTACATGATCTTCGGTGCATACATATACTAAACATTACAAGTTGGATGCGATTTCTGGAGCCAGGACAAGTTTTGCCACGGCTATCCTTCATGGGTTGATTGAGGGCTCCTCTTTGGCTTTCTCCTCCCATCCTCGTTATAGCTTTTGTACTCTCCCAGATGTAAAAATACTGTAACCATGATAAGAAAAGACATAATACTCTTGTGTAAGAACTTACCATAACAGTAGATGTCCTACTTCTCACTGTTGCAGTATTCTGTCCCACCCACCCACCCCCTGTTCTTCTCAGTTGCCCATCTTTTTCCAAGTGGATCCTTCTTACTCTTCTTCTTAATTCCTTTCTTCTTCTTCCCTTCCTGGATGCACATGCTTTTGTTTCTCCCCTTGCTTTGCTCTGGCTCTTCTGGGACAATTCATTTCTAAGGATTAAGCACTCATAGATAACATAAACATATGTACCTTATATCTTGGAGGTAGGGCATACGTCCAATATATGGTGCCTTAAAGGTATAAAAAGCTTTAGTATGCTGGCCGGATGTTCAACTGTCAGAGGTTAATAGGTATATACTAGGCTAATGACCACTAAGGCCTTTATAAGCCTAGCCATACAACTCAACCCAATTGTGTTCCTATGTATCATGGCCATGTATTAGGAGGGGGTATGTTAGGAAGTTTCTAGAGGTTATGTTAGGGTGGAATATATTAGTTTGTGCATTACTGTCTGCCTCTGCCTATCAGAAACATGGGGCCAGACATGGGTGAATTTCCGATTTCCCATCCATTGCTCAAGATTATGCTTAAATATGGTTAGGGATGGACTCTGCTTCCCAGGGTTGGGGACCCTGTTCCAGAATATGGGGCTCTTCTGAGATACCATGCCACAAGCAAAATTTAAATCCTTAGAACTAGTGGTACTGTTGCAGTTTATTTTGCAGATGTGCAAAAGGTCTATCAAAGCTGGATCCATGGATGACTTGTATGCCAGGCATAGATTGCCTCTGAGTAACCTGAAGGAGACCTAGTATAGAGATAGGGATTTAAGGTGATCTGCACAGGACAATGTGTTTATACCCAGGGTTCTTGTGTTAAAGAACCTTTGTAGACATTTCAGCTGTTGTATATATCGGGTCAAGTACATACCGAAGGGGGCATTATACTCAATGATGGCTCTGATAAGGGCTGAATAAAGTGGCACTAGGACTTCTTTGGACCAGGATGCTTTGCCTTTGCTTATAAGTTAGATGACATGCCACATGGTGGTCAAAGGCCAGATTGCTGTCTACATATGTTCCTAAGTCCCTGACTGCTGGGTCAACTTTTAGAGGTGTCTTATCGCTGGAGTAATTAGTCCAGGTGGCAGTTTTCTGTAAAGGCACTGTAGTGCATTTCTTGGCATTGAGTTTTAATCCATCACTTTGGCACCAGTCATTTGTCTATGTTAGATCTTCTTGTAAGATGTTTTTGTCATAGCAGGAATCTGTGATCATTTCCAATTTGCAGTAATCTGTGAACTTGGCCAGGCAAAAGCCCTTAACATTAGCCTTTATCTCCCAGAAGTAGATGCTAAATAGGAGTGGCCCCAGCATGGATCCCTGAGACACCCCGTGAGTGACCTGACTCTTAATGGAGGTGGCATCACCAATCCTGACTTCCTGGGTCCTGGCTGTAAGCCAGCTGACAATCCAATAAGTTATGCAGGGGCATGAGATTTATGCCAAGTTCTGTGGGTTTGTCAACTATACCGAAGTGGAGTATTGTATTGAACACCCTAGCCAGGTGTAGGTAGGTGTTCTACACCATTTTACCCCATCCATTGCCTTGGTGACCTTTTCAAAGAAGTCCACCAGGTTTAGTAGGCATGACCTTCCCTTCGGAAAGCCAAACTGGGTTGGGTCCAGTGTCTGAAGGTTGCCTATGTCTTTGTTGGTCATTTCCATGATAATTTGTTCCATGGCTTTGCATATTACACTAGTCAGACTAGTAGGTCTGTAGCTACCGGGCTGGCTAATGGTCCCTCTTTGTGAAGTGGTATAGCTGTTGCAGTCCTCCATTATTGTGGTACAAAGCTTGTTTTAAAGCTATAGCTGAAAACTGGCTATTTTGGAGGTATCCTGGGATATTGTTGGAGCCCACTGAGGTGGTGTTTTTGGCCTTAGCAAGTGCCACCAGGGCCTGCTCTTTATTAATAGTTGAGGGGGTTATACCAGTAGGTATTTCATGGGTGGAGGGTGAGTGAGGGGTGAGGTTTTAGCTGAATTTGTCAGACAGCAAATTCACTACTTGGCTCTGTTAAGTGAAGGTGGCACCTTTGACCACCAGTTTGGCATACTGATGTGTGCTACATTGAGGTTCCAGACATAATTGTAGAACGCTGTAGATTTCTCTTTATTTAGCCTGTGAGGTTATCTTGTAATTGGCCTTGTTAGACTTGATTATTCCTCTTAGTTTCCAGTTTAGTTTAATTAGAGAGCTCATGTCTTTATGGCAGTTGCTCTTCCTGATTTTAGCCATGATTTTTTTCTCCTTTTATTCTTTACCATGTTAAGGTTAGGATTCCACCACTGTGGTTTGGCTTTTAGAGTGTGTTTTGGGCTTACATCAAGTAGATATAGAAGCCTCTATACAGTCATTTATGTGACTGTACAAGGTTTCTGTGAACAATTCTTCATAGGTTGCTGTGAACTCGGGGTAAAGAGAGGCAGTGAACTTTGACAGAATACCGCTTAAAAGGATGTAGCTTGCTATGGAATATTTCTTAACTGTTACAGGGTTTGCTGGGGTTAACTAGTTGTTTTTTATTTTGAAGGAGAAAGCTTTGTGGTCCAACCTTACTAGTTAGGATGCGACACTAGGCAGAGTGCAGCACTCTCCCATATTAGTGAGTAACAGGTCTAGTATGTTTGAACGTCTTGTGGGTGTGTGCACTGTCTAGTCAATGGTATATGTGTGATATCCCAGATGTAAAGAATACTGCAACACTGAAAAGTAGGACAGCTACTGTTATGGTAAGTTCTTGCACAACTGTTCTTTATTGTTATAGTGCATCAACGTTTGTATGTAATCTTGGATTTCTATGTACAGCAGGTTGTGTAAAGAATGAAGTGCACAGAAGACCTCTTATGTATGTATTAACCTGAGTAATGGAGTAATAGTGGTGGGGGCTGCCCATGATAAAGGACTGGTGAAATAATGGGTATGGTGAAATAATGGGTAGGTGCTGGTTGCATGTGGTGGCATACATCCCAGGTTAGGTTAAGAACGTGCAGAGAGAGCCATTTGTGAAGATCCTTCATTTTGATGAGTATCTCACATTTTCTTCTGATTATGGTCTTGGAGAAACCTTTTTCTCTATTGGATGTTTTTGATTGTTCACTTTCTAACACAGCTATCATGCCGTTTCTTCATTCTCTTTAATCACTTAAGCAAAACTGTTTGAAGTACATTGCAGATCCTGCATTGCCCATTGGAATATTCAGACTTTGTTCAATTCCATTTACATAATCCTTTATTTTCTTAATTTTTTCCTTGCACTTTTTTGTCCTTTGGGACAGGAAGGAGATGCATTTTCTGAACTGGAACAAATTGTGCAGCTGCAGTGAATGTGAAGATACCATTTGTTTTGTAAAGTTATACTTTTATGTACATTGACTAATTATTGTATGTTGCATAAAGTGCACTGTCATTCATGAGAATATAATTGTGCATAGTCTAACAGACTTAATTAAGTCATTACTCTGCTATAAAATGTGCGGAGCATTTGCATGAGAAATTTTGCAGAGTAAGTTTCTGTAACATAATGCTAGTTTTGTTTTTCCACAGGTTTTATTTGTTTGTTTGTTTACATAGGTAGTGCACTGATCAATACTGACCAATTTTGGGTTTAGCCTGTGTTTTATTTTGGTGAAATGGAAACATTGACATAGGTTGTTTGCAGTGTGCAGTTTACAGGGAATCCTGGAAGCCTTTTTCACCTCTGAAATAATATGGAAGAGATGTCATTGACCCATATGTTAAAATCCCAAGGAATGTTCAGCAGAGGGAGGGCCATTGTATACATGGTACTTCACCCTAGGGTTGCTATAGCTCACTTTAACCCCAAGACTTACTCCAAAAGTCATGGTATGTAACAAAAGAATACTTCCTGCATTCCCACCCAGTGGCTTTCAGCAGTCCTCAAGTCTCTTACAAATCAGTGAGACAGAGAGTTCAACCATGTCACCACTTAAAAAGCAGAAATGGAACTTCCTGGGATAAAAAGTTCCATCTGATTAAAAATAAAGACCTCAACATTTGCAATAGAAAAATGTTGGAACTATAAATTTAGACAAAAGACTTGTATAAGTTATAAACAAAAAAAATGACAAAATTTTAGTGGTCTAGGTCCTACTTGAAATTGCTAATTACATAATAACAAGTCATCAGAAGGCAAACCCCAGTGATAGTATACATAAATCTAGGGGGTTGGGGGCAAAGCCCCAAAAGCGGATCTGTATCAGGGTACAGCATTGTGTGAAAAACACTCTTTAAATAAGCACAACTTTTGCACTGTTGATTAGTTGATGAGATGTGAGGAAGCCCTGTATGCTAATACATAGATCAAATCCCTAGTATTGCAAGTATTACAGACTTGTGGAATGTCATTAACAAATAAGTAAAATGCATTCAAAGATGTGTGTGTGTTGCTGTATGATAGCTGTAAGTTCCTAAGACAATTCAATAGTAAAATTATGTTCTAAAAGTGTCTAAGCCTAAATTAATTGTGTGTTATGCAGGACAAAGTAATACTAAATAATACAAAATGCACATGGCTTGTTAGGCACTGTTACAACTGTAAATCAGGTTTGAGAAGGTCTAAAACTGTTAATATTAAAAACAATAAGAGTGAACATTACACGGTCTCAGACACAGTAATGGCAACAAATTATATCACAGAAGAGCTCAAAAGATGCATAAACATTAAACACTTGTGGTACAAAGCCTCATAGTCATTGTTATGATGGTAAATCAATTTAGAAAAGATCAAAAAAGGTATTTAAAAAAAAAAGACTGGTAATGCCCTGCTCCCAACTGTCTGAGGGTATGGAGTCAACACCCTACAGATCATAGCAATCCATATTTCAGGAATGGATCCTAATTGTCACAAGCTGGTGGAACTACATGGCACCCTACACCAGTGACTGCATTATTCTTGACCCTAGGGCATTTCTATACCTAATCCCATCCACTAGGTAGTGTACCTGTGCACTTATATCACCACATGCAGCTACTATGTACTCCACTTACAGATGCATGAGTGCACTCCCACCCACATGCTCCAAGGGCAAACATAACTCGGTGCAAGATGTCCATATGCCCAGTCCTTCTGAATTTCTGGTGCCCAGAAGCCTCTGCTTGCTGCTGGTGACTGCAGTAGACCACAACCACCTTTTCCTCATTCCATGATAGGCCAGAGTGCACTAGCTGCTCATTCCCTCCCCTTCGCCCCCATCAGCTCCTTCACTGTTTAGATTGCTAGTAGGATTCAGGACAACTAAATTGTAATCAGGGCTTTATCCTTCTTTGCCTTTTCTTTTGCATGAAAGATGCCACCACCATAGGTTCATAGGCCACCAGAGTATTTGCAAGCCTAGCCATGCAACCAAACCCAGTTTTGTTCCAAAGTTCCTTGGACACTTATATGGTGAGGTACGTTAGTAAGGAGGTAGCAGAAGATTACTTGTGTGTGGGGCATGTTAGTTGGGGATTAATTTACTTACTGTCATCTCTGCCCATCCGAGACATGGGGTGCAAGGTCAGGGGTGAATTTGCAATTTCCCATCTAGTGATCATTGTTTATTTTGAATAATGTCAGTAATGTCAGTAATGAACTCTACTTCACATAGATGGGCAGCTTATTGCATAGGACAGAGATCCAATGAGACACATACTGGCCCCTCCAGCAGGTCCTATTTATGTTGAAGACAGAATTCAGGTCCTTTAGTTTAGTGTTTCTAGTGCTTGTCTTATGGATTTGCAAGAGATCCATCAGAGCTGGATCCGAGGATTCTTTGTATGCTAAGCATAGGTCACCTCTCAGTAAACTGTAGGAGACTTGAGTACAAAGATAGGACCTTAAGGTGATCTGTGTAGGACAGAGTATTCTTACCCCGGATTATCCTGGTGAGAAACCTTTGAGGGTGTTCCAGCTGTTACAAATGCCTGGCTAGTTATATGCCAAAAAGGGCATTGTACTCAATAATGGGTCTGATAAGGGATGAGTAGAGTGGTACTATTACGTCCTTGGACCTGAATGCTATCCTCTTTAATTATGAGTTGAGTGACATAGAATGATTTTCTTACTGTCTTGGCTACATGTTCCTCGCATGGCAGATTAATGTCTACATACATTCCCATATCCCTAACTATTGGATCAACTCTTAGGGTTGTTTTACAAATTAAGTAATTAGCTTGGATGGATGTGTTCCCAATGGGCACTATAATGCATTTCTTTGCACTATAATGCATTTCTTTGCACTGAGTATGAATCCATGACTTTCGCACCAGTAATTTGTTTATGTTAGATCCTCTTACAGAATGTTGGTTTCATGTGGGGAATGTATGATAGCCCCCAATTTATAGTCATCTGTGAACTTGGTCAGCCAGGGGCCTTTGGCATTAGCCTCAACCTCCAAGAAGTAGATGCCAAAAAGGAGCAGGCCCAACACAGAGCCCTGAGGTACTTCGCTGGTGACTTGTCCCCTGATGGATATGGTCTCACTGATCTTGACTTCTTGGGCCCTATCTGTGAGCCAGCTAGCAATCCTGTGAGTTATGTAGGGATTTATGCCTAGTGCTGAGAGTTTGTCAACATTACCCAAGTGGAGTATTATATTGAACATCTTGACCAGGACAAGCTAGGTGGCATGCACAATTTTCCCCTTATCCATAGCCATGGTGACCCTCTCTATGAAGTCTACCAGCTTAACTAGGCAAGACCTTCCCTTAAAGCCAAACTGGGATGGGTCCAGGGTTTGTAGGTTGCCAATGTCCTTGTTGATCACTTCCATGATAATTCATTCCATGGCTTTGCATATTAGACTTGTCAGACTGATGGGCATTTAGTTCCCAGGGTCAGTTGATGGTCCACCCTTATGAAGAAGTATGACTGTTGTGGGCTTCCATTCATCTGGCACATAACCTATTTTTAGGCTGCAGTTGAAGAGTGCCTCAAGTGGTCCTGCTAGATCATGTTTTAGGATATTTAGGAGGCAACTGAGGATTTCATAGGAGCTCAATGAAGCAGTGTTTTTGGCCTTAGTGAGCATCTCCAGAACATGTTCCCTGTTGATAGTTGTGAGGATATGCTAGAAGAGATTTCACAGGGTGTAGTGGGGGTGAAATTAGAGTTAAATTTATCAGACAGTAGATTTATGTCACCCTGGTCAGTGAAGGCTGTGCCATTTACCACTAGTTCCGCACACTGTTGAGTATTACCTTTAAGATTCCTGACATAGCTGAAGAAGGCCTTGTGATTGTCTTTGTCTGGGAGGTTATCTTGACCTCATAATTGGCCTTGCTGGACTTTATTCAACCTCTGTTTCCCTTTAGTAGAATCGTATAGCTCTTGTCTGTATGAGAGTTGTTCTTTCTGATTTTGATCATGACATTTTTCTTTTGTTATATACCCTGTTAAGGTAACGATTTCATGCGTGGTTTGTTTTTGGTGTTAGATCTGTGCTTACTTCTGGTAGGTATGGCAGCCTCAATAGAGTCATTTATATGTTTGTACAGAGTTTCTGTAAATAATTCTGCTTAAGTAGGTATGTTCTCAGGGTTTGAGGAGAGACTTGAATTTTGACAAACTGTTGCTTAATAGAATGTAGTTTGCTTTAGCATAGTTCTTAGCTGTTATGGGATTATTTGGATATTCTGTGTTGAAATTTATTTTGAGGGAGACATGGGGGGGGGGGGTTGCAATACTCTCCCGTGTTGGTAAATACTAAGACCGATACATTTGCTCCTCTGGTCAGAGAGTGGTACAGGGTGTTTGTGTTGATGAAGTCCAGGAATTGCTGTGCCTGTAAGTCAGAGGCACCACGTTTCCCAGTATATAGATGAGTAGTTCAAGTCTCCCATGAATAGGGTATTTGGTTGGATGGGGAGTGACTCTAGCAGGTCTAAGTAACAGTTGTGAACTTCATGGGTCATAGAGGGCAACCTGCAGCTGGCCAGTACATGGTAGGGAACCTTGTCTATAGAGACTTGGATGAACTCCATGACATCATTCATTTAACCATCTCCACCTGTATCCCCTGTGTGTGCTGCTGTTGGTCTAAATGTGTGGAACCCACTGTAGCCTTCCATTGCTGGAGTATTTTCTGCAGTTTTAAACCAAGTCTCAGTAATGGCACAGATGTCTACATACACTTAAGTGACGAGACCTTGTAGGGTGTGGAGTTTGTTATTTAGGCTCCTTGCACTGAACAATAACATCTTAAGTTTGCCTTGAGTTTATTTGCTGTGTTGGCAGTTTTGTCATTTTGACATTGCCTAAAAAAAGGCTGTAAGAGGATGGATAGAGTTTTAGCCAATATCTGAAAGTCTGGGGGGAACAGGTGCAGACCATCCTTGGCAAAGTAAAGTGGTCTGTTAACCATGTCCTTCCATGCTGATACATATTGCATTCTTCTGAAGAGACACCAGAAGCTAAGCCAATTATTTAAATCAATCATTGTCTGCTCATACTGTGGCATCCTTCTTGGTGAAGGTAGAATGCTGCTTAGTGCAAGATATGTACCTGTCTGTGACACATATTCAGAAAGATCTATAATGTCTCTTTTCATATAGTCCAGTGAGGTACACCTCTGGTGGTTTAGACCTACATGAACTGTTATAGGTTCATAAGTGTGTACTAGGCAAATGGCCCTGGAGCCTTTAAGCCTAACCCATAGGATTACCCTGGCATCGTGCCACCCCACCTTAGTTCCTAGTGCCTCTGTCGAGTAGAGCTACTGGAGTGATCCCCGGGGTGAATTTCTATTTCCCATCCACTCATCAAGATTTCTCTTGAAGAGGGCCAGTGAGATGCTCTGCTTAACATGTATGGGAAGTCTATTCCATAGCATGGGCAGTCTCTGGGTTATGAGCCTGTCCCTCCAGCATGTTCTGTTGATTGTGGTAATGAGGTTGAGGTCTCTGGAGCATGTGGTGCGGAGGGATTGGGATTTCTTTAGATGTCGCATTTCTAACAGAGCTGGGTCAGACATGGCTTTGTAAGTCAAGCAAAGATAACTTCTAAGTAGGCAATATGAGACAGATAATAGTTGGAGTTTTTCCAGTTTGTCCATATAAGACAACTGTTTAAGGCCTAGGATCCTCTCTGTAAGGTACTTTTGTGGCCTCTCCAGTTGTTGCAGATGTCTAGTGAGGTACATGCCAAATGGGGCATTGTACTCGATGACTGGCCTAATGAGGGAAGAGTTGAGGGAGACAATGACCTCTTTCTTCCTAAATGCAAAACATTTAGTAATGCGATGTGTCACATAGAAGGACTTTCTGACCATAGTGGCAATGTAGTGGTTAAAAGAGAGGTTGCTGTCAACCTGTGCGCCCAGATCTCTTATAATGCCTTCTGTGTTCAGTGGACTACCACTGATGTGGTAATTCAAGGGAACCTGGTTTTTCGCAAAGGGGATGACAACACATTTTTTGGCACTGAGCTTAAGGCCATGGTTCTGACAAAAGTGGTTGGTCTCAGTGAGGCCTTTCTGTATTATGTCAACATCACTTGGGGAGTTAACAACAGCTCCCAACTTGCAATCATCTGTGAACTTTGTCAGCCAGAGTCCCTTCGTGTTGGCTTGGAATTCAGAGAAGTAGATACCAAACAGGAGACAACCCAGGACCGAAGTCGATACCAAACAGGATACAACCCAGAACCGAACCCTGTGGGACTCCACTTGTGACTGGTCAGCAGTCTGACTTGGAGTCAGCTACTTTTACACTGTGGGTTATGTGAGCCAGTTTGCAACCAACCTACTTATATAAGGGTTGATGCCCCGCTTAGTAAATTTTTCTGTGATTCCTGAGTGGGGAATGGTATCAAAGGCCTTGGCCAGATCAAGGTAGGCTGTATGAACCACCTTGCCTTCATCCACAGCTCTGGTGACTGACTCAAAGAAGTTGACCGAGTTGAGCAGCATTGATCTACCCTTCACAAAACCAAACTGCGTAGGATCCAGAGTTTGGAGATTCTCTATATCAGGGGTGTCCAACCTTTTCAGTTGCAAGGGCCGCATTGAGTCAACAGAAATGGGCTGGGGGCAAACGGCAAGTGAGGAGCAAAAAAAAAAAAAAAAAAAAAAAAAAAAAAAGAAAGGTCTCTAACAACGCGTCGTAAACTGAAGAGCAAAAGATCTGTCCCTGAAAATGGCACTGGCAATATCAGGAATGATGAGACTTTTACTTCTTAAAAAATGAACAATTTTTATTTTTACATTTGTTTCACTGTCACTAACAGATGGTACAACACGTTTAACTTTGGTTCACCCACTTACTGTGGAGACACAAAGAACATGGTAGTATGCCAAAACACACTCCAGTTTCACAAGGTAAACTCACACATGCTGTTTTGCAGTTGCCTGTCCAATCTGCATTTCTCAAATTTAAACAAATAAGTGACTTTATAATAAATAGTAGTGGCAATGTTTATTCGTGAAACCAGTTCACAAGGGTGCAGCCAGGCACAGACCTTTGCAAAATTCAAACTTATTGGTCCTAGTTCTTGTTATACTTAAGTGTCCATATCAGGAGGTTCAGGCTGTCAAGTCAGGATTGTTCTTTTGTGTAGTAGACAAACATTATGAGCATAACCTTTTTAATGTGAAGACTGAGCTTGTCTTTTGATACCAGTGCGTCTATATCGGGTTTGATAGATGTAGTGGCGATGCGAAGAGTATTTTCAAGATGCTCATCTGAAATTTTTGTTCTGATTTTATTTTTTGTATGCTTCATACGAGAAAAACTGCTCGCAAATGTATGTACTCCCAACAGAGATGTCATGAACAGGGCATGTTCGTGAAGTGATGGATATTTTTCTTTGGGTAGGTATAACTTATAAAAGTCAAATAAAGATGCTTGCAGAAATTTTTCTTTAAGTTGCATATCTGACTGCAATTCTATGCATTCCAGTTGCAGGTTTGCAGGCAACATATCGATGTCAACTGAGAATGGAGTAGCAAATATACTGAACTGTTGTTGGTGTTTTCTAAAATCTTGAAATCTGCTCTCAAACTCCTGTGCTAAACTATTAAGTAATGCCGCATATTTTTCAGTATTTGCATGGCTTTGCTCAGACAGTGTTGCAAAGTGAATGAAGCTATTGTTCTTAATCTGACTGTGCCACAATTTCAGTTTCATTTCAAATGCCATCACTGTTTGAAACATGTAATTTATTAATAGATTTTCCCCTTGGAGGCGCAAGTTCAGGTCGTTTAAATGAGCAGTGATGTCTACTAAGAAGGCTAAATCAGCCATCCAGCTTGCACTTTCAAATTCAGGTACAGGCTTTCCTTTTAACTCCATAAAGGACTTTATTTCATCTCATAAGTCATAGAAGCATTTCAGCATTTTTCCACAACTTAACCACCTCACTGCAGTAAAGTACAAGATGTCTCCATAGGTAGATTCCAAAGTAGTCAGAAACTCCTGAAACTGGTGGTGATTTAATCCTCTGGATCTTATAAAATTTATTGTTTTAACAACAACATTCATAACATTTTCCATTTTTAAAGTCTGTGCAGACAAATTTTCTTGATGTATAATGCAGTGGTACTTCATGAAACGCACATTACTGATCTGTTTTGCATCTTCTTCCATCAGTGTTGTTAGTCCTTCCCTCTTTCCAACCATAGCTGGAAGCACCGTCCGTTACTATGCCAGACAGGTTTGTGATGGTCAAGGAAAATCTTGCCAGTGTTTCTTTTACTGCCTTGTACAGATCAGCAGACTTCATTGTGTCTTTCAGTGGAACCATACAGGCCAGTTCTTCAGTAATATTGAAATCGTTGTCAACACCACGAATAAATATGGCAAGTTGTGCCATATCTGTAACATCAGTGCTGTCATCCAAAGCTATGGAGTAATACTTGAAAGTTGCACACCGAGATTCCAACGTATTTTCAATAGATTTGGCTATATCTTCCACACGCCTTGCGATTGTCTGGTGTGATAAACTGATTTTAGAAAATTCTGATTTTTTCAGGGCAAATTATGTCTGCTACACTTTCAAGGCATTCTTTAACAAATTCACCATCGGCAAATGGCTTGGATTTTTTCGCAATTAAATTTGCTACAACATAACTTGCCTTCAGTAAAGAATCCGGTTGAGTAGCTGATTTTCGAAACAGCTGTTGTTGAAATGTAAGACTTTTTTTTAATTCTGATATTTTCTGTTTACGGGATACTCCTTGCAATTCACTTAATTTGGGGTGCGTTTGAATATAATGCCTTTTCAAATTGTAGTCCTTGAAAACGGATACCACTTCTCTGCACACTAAGCAAAGTGCTTTATTGTTAAATTCAACAAAGAAGTACTCATCAGTCCATTTTTCCTGAAAGACTCTTCTTTCGTCTGCTATCTTGCGTTTCACGGTTTTGGTTTGACTAGATGCAGAAGCCATCTGGAAAGTAAAAAGGAGTAACTTAACTACTTTATTCCTAGTTATATAATTTTTAAAACAATGGCTAACAATTTACATTAAAAAATAAGGAAATACAAATTAAAACTATCCATACTTGTAGTAGTATATGTTAATGGTGTTCAAGGGATCATTTCACATCTGCAAAATAACACAAAAATATCCCTGGGGTGAATTTACAGTTACCCATCCAGTTGGCCAGATTACATATGAGGAGGGCCAGTGAGGCACTTTGTTTCATTTGTAGTACTAATGCCATTAGTCTTCAAAACAGCCATTACGCATAAAGCACATCACATTTACTGCGCCTGTTGGTCTGTACTCTGTGCCAGTAATACTGGGCATTTTGAAAAGTTCTTCATAATTCATGAAATTCAGATGGACTGCGATAGAGCTATGAACATGTATGGTTAGCTGCATGTAATCAACAGTTTCTTACTGCTACAAGAATGGCAGCTTTCAATGACATAATCAGAGCTGTACCATCAAGTTTCAAGTTAAATACTGTGTACTTTGCAAGCTACCCAAGAAAAGTCATTCACTTGCAATGAAAAAAACTGGCACACACTGACACTGTCATTAATTCACCACTACTGTACTACCAATTCACACTAAAACCACTCCAGCCGTCCCAAGTAGGTAAAATGTCAACATTAGCAGCCCTACAGTATTACAATCCACAAAATTAAGCCAACAAATTTGCAATAAAGTAAAGAATTCACATCACTGACTTAATAAAACAATTCTGAATAAGAGGGTCTCACCCAAACAAATGACTGGTGCCATACACATGACCTCAAGCCGAATGCCAACAAATGCATCATCATCCCTTTTGGGCCAAAGTTTTGGGGAAAGCGGTTGTGAGGCTGCCAGCCCGGCTAGATGTTATTTTGTACAATGTACATAATTCTATGTGTCATTTTTGAATATTAATATGCTTCCTATGCTTGTCTTACAAATGTAAAAAAAAACTATACATATGTGTATATTAAACTATTGGTGCAGAAGTGTGTGTTGAACTGTATGTTCTGTACTGAGCTTCAAGAATGTAACCAGTGTACCCTGCTGGGAAAGAGCAGAAATGTGTGTATATTGTATATAATAACTATATACCTATGCAGATGTGTGCTGTAAGATAGAAGTTGGAACATACAGAGTTAATTTGCCAACACTAAGAACAGAAGTGAATTGTTTTACAACTGTCTGTATTGATAGAAAAGGAGTTATTTGACAAATGCTAGCTAACAAATGAAGTGAATTGTTTTATGACTGTGTTTATCTCATCAACAAGACAGGATGTCTACACTGCAGCCAGAAGTTCTTTTGTGTGGAAACAGACAAAATGACAGGTTTCAAATGTAAAACTGTTTACTACTGTTTTATGACTTCCAGTTCCAGGGCTTAGGCCAGGGGCCTTAGGCACATTTCTGAGAGATAAGTAACCTCTCTTAGGGACAGATTGCAATATAGCAAGATTAGTAGTAGATGTTTTCTGTATTTTGAGACTGTCCTGCAATGTTTTTTAACATATTTCCTGCAATTCTGAACTGTGTCACTTTATTCATTGAGTTATTGAATATTGTCTTATTCTTTTTATTGTTTATTATTACATATATTTAAAAACCTTTTAATTGTGGCTGGTTTGTTTATTTAAAAATATTTTTGTCATAATGCCTTGTTTTGTATGTAATTTGCACTCATGATGCTTACTTCAGTAATTGCAACAGGCAATTGTGAAATTCAGGAATGCTTCAAACACTTCAAGCACGAATGCATTGAGATGTTCACAGACTAGCTTACATAGTCAGTTAACAGACAGACATGCAGACAGATACCTACTGGAAAAGGCCACAATCAATATATAACATATTGACCTCTGTTTCATATTAGTTTGATGGATGTTCACTAGACTACAGATTTAAACACCCCTTTCTTTTGAGTCATTTTGCCTAGTATAGACAGCACTGAGGAATAACCAATGGAACAGTATAACAAACTGAAATATTGTAATGAATTATTCAGTCTGTATAATTACCAAGTAATTTTACAAATGAGTCAGCATAGTTCAATTAGGGTTACCACCTGTCCCACTTTGCGAGGGACAGTCCCTCTTTGGGCAGTTGTGTCCTGACAAAAAAATTAAAAAATGGCAAATGTCCTGAGATTTTAGGTTTAGGACAAATTCTTTCCTATATTTTATGTAATAGTTGCATAAAATAGTTATTCTGTATCTAAAAATACCTAATGTTATAAGAAATAGAATAAGCAACTAAAATGCTACAAGAATAAGCTTTTATTTTAGGCAAAAAAGTTAAGTTTTATCCTTTGTACTGCTCATGGGTATGTGTCGGCCTGTAAAATCTGATGTTTGTACCAAAAATGTCCCACTTTGGCCATTTGAAAAGGAGGCAACCCTAAGTTCAATATATTACAGTTCACAAAACTGGTTTGTTGAATATGTTAGTAGAGGCCATCAAATAAAAATGACTGAATGACATTAAGCCAGAGATGTAGCTGTTAAGAAAAGGAATAATAATCTATCAAGCAAAAAACTTTCTGCTCCCTTAAAGTTCACAAAGCAGAGCATAAGAACTACTTCCTTCACACAAAGCTCATAGGGCAATTCAATAAAATAATCAGATGTGCTGTGCATTTACAATGGCCTGTGTTTCCAGCCTGGTACGAGTTGCAAAATGATGAAAATCTAGCCAAACAACCAACTTAACTACAAGCATGAACCAAAATAATTTTCATTTAAAAGTGAACAAAACTATGCAGCAAATCAAGCATTGCAAAACATCCAGGACTGGTTTATTAAAAATCTTCTGTAGATGCAGATATTTTATTCCGCTCATGCATTAACTTTTTCATGTGCTTTGAAAAATACATATACTGTTGCATTTCACACAGTACAGTCCGGAACATCTCACTAGTAAACTTCAGTAATCCCTCCCTTTTAATGAATTTTTACACTACAATAAACAATTAAAAAAAAAAGGTCAAACACATCCAGCAAGACACAAAATATGCAGAGCTGTTGTTGGGGGCTGCAACAATAATGAAAGCTGGTGCGACCAAATAAGCACAGTACTTTACTGATGGATCTGAGAATCGCTGGTTCCAAACAGCTTGGACTTTCCACAATCTTGTGGTTGCAAATTTGGGAAAGTACGCAAGGGCCAAGGCATTTGTACTTTAATAACTGTAATATTAACACAAGCACCACCGTCACAGACTTTGGTCTCATCAAAGCTATGCTTTTTTGATGTTGCAGTAGCAGCTGAACTCCTTTTGGTGTTAGAATTGTTTGCATTAAGCATATGATAGTTTTTTCCATCAGAATCTGCAATTTATAATACACTGTTCTGTACTATGTTTGGACCATATACATTAATATCATAGCTCTCAACTGCCCAGATTTTCACAGAATGTCCATATTTTCACCTTATATATCTTATCAAATTTGTGGTTTTCTGCCATATCACTTGCATGATCTCAGGATTGCTGTCACACAATAATAACATAATTTGAGTTTCAGATTTCAAATCTTTCAGAAAATGTATTTTGCACAAACCCCTTGTTATTCTAGCTAGCACATTTCTAAGTTTAAAAGAGCAAATACATAACATCTGTCTTTATTTCTGGGTCATTGTCCTCCCATTATGATTATATTGTGCTTTAACCAGATTTCTAGCACTAATAGATTGAGAGCTATGAGAAATATATATGTTATGCCCTGTGACCATTGTGGCATTCTGAGCAAACCTGCTCACCTACTGTGCTCTGAGTTAAACAGGTTTGCTATCCATGTTGCGTCACAAAAGGGTGCTCAAGAGCTGCATTTTCAGTGATGTGAAAAAACTGGGTCAAGATAGTGACGAAAGCCCTTAATTGTTGTGTGCCTCAAAATGTCACAGTATCTTTAACAGCCATCTGTGGTATTATGAAAACCGGCAGAAGGGACTTTGATTTCATGTCTAAGGAAGGCACCTATGAATTTTATAATAAATAATAACAAAAGCCAGTGGTCAAGTGTACCTCATTATTAGGAACGTATGTCATTTGGGGTCTTAAAAAGTTCATGTTCCTCAAAGTTCCTCAAAGTTCCTCATTGAAAGACTCTGTCACACATTCACTGTTAGGATTTTTTTAAGTGAAATCCATGGTAAATAGAAATTAATCATATTAATTCATTAAAATATCTTCTTTATAAGTAAAACCAGCATATTTTAACTATCCTATGGCCTTCCTAGTTGAAGTTGTTAGTAAGCCATTATGTGTTCCACATTTTGCCCATTTGTTCCACATTATCAGAGCTAGTGTTCCTCATTTTGGAGATGGAAGGTTGAGAGCTATGACAAAAGCACATACAAGAAATTAATTTATTAAACTTCACATCTAAAGGCATTAGCCGAGCCTCTAAGTGTGATATGTGAAGTTTATTAAATTAACTGCATGGGCATGCTGCTGTCATTTATTATATAATAATATAATATTTGTGCTGGTTGCTTAATATGTCTCTGAAGGTTAGCATCCTCCATGAAATGTGACAGAATATGAAGACTACCGCTTGTGCAAAGATGGAACCACAGCTCCTCACACCTTTATAAGCATCAAAGGCAAGTGTGCAAACTGATGTGACATTGACACTCTTAGTGAAATATCCATAACTCCAGGGCTAAAGTAACAGAAGCCTACACTAAAATGAATGCAATCAGTGGGTTGAGCCACTTACAAGATATTATGTATTTTATATCAACTTTCTGGACTTTATTCTGGCTTTCTGACAGCTAGCCTCTTACTAGTATTGTGACATCCTACCTAGGAGATGACCTATAAGTCAGTCTTATGCAGCAACTGCTGTGACACCCTCAGGTTACAATAGCTCCACAAATGCCCATGGAGTACATAACTACAATCATGTCAAACAAGCTGACAAGTATTCCAAAGAAGGAAAAACAAGCAAACTCCTTTTCCACTCAACATCTGCTTAACTGTAAATTTACATGAGAGAAAATGTTTCTAAGCAGCAACATATATATATATATATATATATATATATATATATATATATATTTGGGAAGGTGACACAAGGTACAGGGTTTGAGTCTCACAAGGGATAATTGGCTAGGCTTAAAATGGTTTACAAGGGCAATTAGCCTTGTACTAATTTTGTCCCATCTTATAAAACAGTTTTCTGGCACATGATTGGGGATTGAAGTCAATAAATAAGACACCCGAGTTTCAGACTTCATATCTTTCCGATAATACATGGTAAACAGGTAAAGGAAACCCAACTGTTCTAGCAATTTCCAAGTTTGTAAGCCCAATTAATTATTTAATTTTAATGTGTCCTTACTTTCTGGCCATTTGCCTCCCGTTTTGTGTGGCTCTGTTCGGATTTTTTCAGAGTGAGAGGTATAAAGAAGTAGTTTAGTAGACAAACCTCTTCACTGCTGCTGCCATGGATCGCTCTCCAGTCTCCATCACACACAAGCACACGCTTTTATTTTCTCTTTAACTTACTAGCCAAAATGCTGCTTAGCTAGATAACCGCTCGACTGATCTCTCATTCTCACATACACCGTGTATGTACAACACGCATGCACTCTTACAGACAAACACATTCACACTTTTCTCACTCGCTAAACAGCAAAAGGGCTGCTTAGTGAGCGTAAAATAATCTGGCCGTTTTTTCGGTCCGAGCTCAATGGCAGTGAAGCAGCGAGCATTACCGGTAAATTAAAGTCCTGCTGGAGAACATTCATTCATTGAGCATGGTGCGATCGCCCATTCTCTAAACATGCATATACTCTTTTAAAATTTAAATCACACTTTGCAGTATATATTTTTTCATAGACACTCTCCATTAACCAAAATATAAGCCACCAAATTATACTTTCAAAGGTGAAAATTCAGCATATGTCACAGAGGAATGCTGTGTTACTTAATGCCAGTTATCAGACAGCATCCCTTACCTTAAATACACTGGCTGTCTCATGTGAAAACACAATATTGTGGTCGGGATGCCTGGGAACACACAAGACACAGATAAAAGTTTTGTCCTCTTGGCAGAACAACCCCAGCCTCTGTCTGTGCTCCACACAACACGGCTCCGATTTCCTATTTATAGTACACAACGTTAGCATCTGTAATTTTTCTTTGCAGGATAGAAAAATAGCTCTCAAAGCTTTTCATTTACATTCAGTCTACTTACTTAGTCTACTTACTACTATAACTATAATAAGCTTACCTGTTAATTCAGAAGACCCCTCTTGCTCAAGTCTTTCTGCCCGATCTCCAAATCCTCTTCCTTCAGCTCTTTAGCGCAAATGCATCTACCGACGCAAAAAACTACAGAATGGTGCTTTTGGCGCATGCGCATAGCAGCTCAATGATGCAGACATGAAAAGAAACGGGGAAAAAAGTAAAATTTTTATTTAAGGGTGGCGGGCCGCGGGTTGGACACTCCTGCTCTATATCCTTGTTTATTAGGTCTATGATGATGTGTTCCATAGCCTTGCATATCAGACTCGTCAGGCTAACGAGGTGATAGTTCCCAGGGTCTGCAGTCGCTCCTCCTTTGTGGAGAGGGATGATGGTAGCAGTGCACCATTCTGTAGGGACAAAGCCTGAGGTGAGGCTGTGATTGAACAGGGAACACAGGTGAGGTGCCAGTTCACTCTGTAGTTCATGTAGAACACAACCAGGGATATTGTCAGGTCCCACAGAAGCTGTATTCTTGGCCTTGGAAAGTGCTGGTTTAACCTGTGCAGCAGTAATACTGGGTGCCTGGTAATCTACTGGTATTGGGAGTGGTCCTTTGGGGAGGTGGAGAGCGGTAAAGTTGGCACTGAATCTGTTGGCCAGTATATTGGCAATATCTGTTGGCTCGGTATAAGAGGTACCACTGTCCAGTAGCTCAGAGCAAATCTGGGTATTACCGTGGAGATTCTTTACATAACTATAGAAGGCCTTGTGGTTGTCTTTACTATCTGCTGCAATTTTGTTTTCATAGCTAGCTTTAGAAGATTTGATCTCATCCTTTTGTTGAGGCTGATAAGGAAGTTTTTTCAGTCTTGGAACTTCACCTTATTCTGCATCAGTTTTCTCCTTTTGTTGTAGAGTTTGTTTATGGCAGGGGACCACCAGATTGGCTTTCTTTTTTTTTGAGGAGAGTGTCTTGGTTCTATTAGGTATGGCAAGATCCATGCATTTGTGTATGTGTTCATACAGTGCACTGGTGTATGATTTGGTGATCATGCAACTATTCTCCATTTGCATGGCTGCCATGAAGTTAGTCACCTCTGTTTTTAGGAGCCCAAAGTTAACTGTGGAGAAGTTTTTCATGGTGGTTACCTTTGTGGGGGGGGGGATTTCCAAGGTGATTAGTTTGTGGTCAGATCTAACCAAGGAGGAGCTGACTATTGGTGTAGAGCAACAGTCGCCCATGTTAGTAATGACCAGGTCAAGGATGTTGCTACCTCTAGTGGGGGAAAGAATGAGCTGTTCCAGCGGATTGGAATAAATAAATTCCAGGAAGTGTTGGGCAGATGTATTGGTACATGAGTAGTTTTCCCAGTTAATGGAGAGGTAGTTGAAGTTGCCCAGTATGAGAGTGTTAGGTTGGACTCTAATATTCTCCAGGGTGCTTAGGAACATGAAGTGTGAGTCCTGGGACATGGTTGTAGACCTATAGCAGTCTGCAACCTGAATTGCTGTCTTACCCAATTTTAGCTGCACCTAAAGTATCTCAGATGTGTTATGTTGGTCTAGCAGTCTGGAGGTGTGTGCATCCTTTATGAATATGGAAACACCACCACCTTTGAAGCTTTGGTTCATGTTCTGAGGCCGAAAGGTGTGGAATGAATTATAGCCTGGTAGTGTAGGGGTGCTTTCTGCTGCCTTAAACCAGGTCTCTGTTACAGCACAAATGTCAATGTTCTCCATTTTAAGGAGTGCTTTCAGCAAGTGCATTTTGAGATTTAGACTTCTGGTGTTGAGCAGCATGACCCTCAGATTGCATTTATTTGTAGCTTGGCCAATATCCGGAAGCCCATGGGTGACAGATGCAGGCCATCTCTGGCAAAGTATTGAGGTCTGTCAATCATGTCATCCCAGGCAGACAGATACTGGATCCCCTTAGAATGACAGCAGAAACTTACCCAATTGTTGAAATCAATCATTTTCTACTTGTACTCTGGTATCAGTCTGGGTGATGGTAGGATGCTTCTCAGGGCTAGGGTCATACCCATCTGGGCTACATAATCCGAGAGCTCCTCCATGTCTATTTTCATGTATTCCAGGGAGGTAGGTCTCAGGTCATTCAGACCCACATGTACAATGACAGAGCCATATTTGTACCAGTTGTTGAGAGACCTGAGTGCATGCATTATGTTCATAGGTTCTAGAAGAAACCATATTGGTACCTGTGGTAGAGTTATAGAATCATATTGGTACCTGTGGTGCATGAGTGATAGTGCAAATCCTAGCTCCAGATAGGCACCTAACCATTCTCTCACCAGGATGGACAAGGAAAAGATGAGTATGTGTGTGTTGTAAAATAGGAATCCCCTGTGACAAGAGTACAAGGTAAAGTGTTTGCTTGCCTTATGAGCTTTGTTCTTGAGGGGTCATTGGGTGTAGGATTATATGTAGTGTTAGGTGTTGCTCTTAATGTGTGCTGAAGTGATTGCTGAGGGTAGTGTTGCAATTTGATGGCTTAGGAGGTCTTTGAGTTTTGGAGAGGTTTCTTTTAAGTGCCTCAGCATAAGTTCTGTGTGTGTTGTGAGCAGTATGTGTGAAGGATGTAGTATGTGTGCCTTTGACAACCTAGTCTGTAAGCAAGATTTTTGCCTCCAATGAAGTTATGCGTGTACATCTCTTGCATACTGTGTAAGTTTCTTTAAGGATTAAAAGGTTGTCTGAGTACATGACACAACTGTTACATTGTCTCAGGATGCTCATACTTACTAAGCTAACCACAGAGACATTAGAAAATTTCAAATCCATGTTTTCAAGACTTGTATTATGGTTGGGCTATTACGGTTTAGGGTCTTGGTTTTACAGGGGTACCTGAGTGGTGTCTAGGGTGAAGGCTAGATATTAGTGCTATGATCTTAGTGCTGTATGACACTATCTAGCTGTCTTAAGCTTAGCTCCACACAAAGGTTTTCTGTGTTATGGGTTAAAGTCTCAAGAACTAGCATTGTAAGCGTGCTACTATAAAGAGTACTGCTAACCACCACCGAATTGTGAAAAGCTCTGTGAAAATGTGCCTAATTTATAGTAAACAGAAAATGCTGAAAACTAGCTTCAGTTCCCTATAGCCAATAAATGACTACACTTTAAGCTCCCTGGAGTGTCTCCCAACTCAGACAGACCAGGAAAACACCTTCTACCACAAGATGAATGATCCTGGAACTTCTTAATGTAAAAGCACAGAAAAAGTAGCTCTCATTTGCAGATTAACACCCAACTTAGTACCTAAAAAGCTAACTGATAAAACAATCTCACTTTAAGCCTCCCTATGTGTTTCCCAACTTGGACTGGCCAGGCTACTTTACTATTGTCACTAGAATAGCAATCCCAGTCTTCTTAATGTAAAAACACACTTCGGTTAGCAAGAAATGAAAAGGTACCAACTAGCTACAATATGTTACAAAAGAGAATAACCCTCTCCACCGAATAAAGCAACCAATGTGAAAGATAAGTCCAAATAGAGAAGAAAAACACACTGCTTCCACACAGCAACGCACTTTAATGTAAAAATCAAAATAAATATACTGGTAACCGCTTTCACTGATACAGTCCGCTTCATCAGACTAATAAACTGCCTAAACTAAGTCACATTTAAATAGTCTCTCAGATACAAACTAGCCAATCAAAAAATTTCAATTAATTAAAGCAGTACTAACAATAATAACTAAAATAGCAAAATAACATACACAATATAGAACTATCTAAAATCACTGTTGTGACACATATAAAAACTCATAAATTGTTAAAAATAACTATAATACAACATACATACAAAATATATAAGTTATGCAATACATATATAGATATAAGTATGCAACATCTGTTTTAGAGCTCTGGCTCTCAAAAAAAGGTTTTAAAGATACCCTGCTATTCAAACTAGGTGGTTTGTCAGCTTGAAAAAAATAGTATCCATTTTTTTCTATGGCTTCAGTATTATTCTTCAGATTACCACCTCTTTTATTGGCAGATACAATCTCCTAAACTAAAAACTTAAATTTATGTGCCGGACCTTCTCTCTCCACATGCATAGCCAATGCACTACTTTTTTTGACATTTCTAATGTCTCTTAGATGCTCTAAAATCCTATTCTTCAGAGGTCGATTAGTCTTACCTACATAGAAAGAAAAGCATTCTGTACAATAACAAAAATATACCGCATTTTTAATGTGGCAGTCAGCATAGAAAGTGACATCTATTTTAAACCCCACTTGTGGGTGCACAAATTGTCTTCCTGTATGAATATAGGTACATGCCATGCATCTCCTACATGTGTAGCTACCAAGCCTTTCTGACAGAAAATGCATCTGGGGACCTAGAGACCTATAGCATAGGTGGCTTTTCAAAGCTCTGTTGTTCCTAAAAGTAAAACATGGTTTGCCTCCTATCACTCCCTTCAATTCCATAACAGTGGAAAGAATATCCCAATTATTCTTGATCACATCACATACAACATGTATGTTGCTTGCGAAGGTTAGAGGTATCCTAAGCTCATTACCAATATCATTCCTTACATTCAATGTGGTCGTCTCACTAATACTATCAGATCCTAGCACATCCATACCTTTCCTACCATGGTAGGGTCTCCCTCCAGGCTACACTGATCTGATTATCTGTCACATTTCCCTTATATCCCCCCCTGTCCATGAATGTATTTTTCAGTGAAACCAATGCTGATTTCAAAAGGCTGTTATCATCATTATACAAATACATGGTATGAACAATCTGTTCTTTTAACACATTCAGTTTGGTGTGTTTGGGATGCATGCTCCCATCGTGTAGGACATTATTCTTCCTAACTGGTTTCCTGTACAACACAGTGGAAACTGAGTGAAAATTGTCCCTATTGACTCTCACATCGAGGAACTTAATCTCATTAGAAGAATATTTATAAGTGAAGTTAAGGAAGCAAGTGACACCATTAAGGTACTGAAAAATTCATTCAGACGTACTTCAGTGTCATGCCACAACAGAAAAATATCATTGACAAAGCGTTTGTACCACACAATGGATGTACAGTATGCATTATTGGAAAGAACATTGTTAACTTCCCAGTGCACTAAAGAAAGGTTGGCATAGCTATTGGCACAAGCAGTGCCCATAGCCACACCAATCTTCTGTATGTAATGCTCATCTCCAAAGATGAACACATTATTCTCGAGAATAATCTCCAGCAATGCACATAGAAGCCTAACCTTCCCTGAATATACATTCTTAGTGAGTAGTAGCTCCCTGATGTTCTCTATCCCCCAAGTATTAGGGATGACTGTAAATAGTGACTCTACATCTAGGGTCACAAAACAACACGGATCTTCTAATGATTCTAAATGTGCACTCAATTCACTCAAAAAGTCTTTAGTATCCTTTAAAACAGTGTCACATTCACTCATAATAGGATGCAAGTTCTTCTTGACAAATATCAAAAGGGGCTCAGTAGCCCAACCCCTGCTGGACACAATCAGACACATGGGGGGACTAGTCAGATTTTTGTGCACTTTTGGTAAACTATACATTATAGGAATCATGGAAAATTCAACATTGAAATATTGAAATAATGACTTTGAGATCATTCCAGAGACCAACAAATAAAAAATAAAAAAATTGTATCTTGTTAATCACAGCCTTCACTACCATAGGGGTTATCAGATCATAGGTGTTATTATCACAAAGGAGGTTCATCATGTCTCTCCCAAAATAGGTGGAACCTGTATAGAGAGGAATCATTTGCAGGAAGTTAAACAGTTTATAAGACTTGATATGCTTATTGTTACAATAGATTATATGAATTGTAAGAACATAAATAAGGAGTGGGAGAATAAGACTATAATTTTAAGTTAATTAAAGAAACTAGGGAATGCTGGAAGTTGAAGTTGAGAAAGAATGGAAGTTATACGTATTAGATGAAGTGAAATAAAATTTGAAATTATGTTTTGCTTACAGAATCTAAAGAAGTGCAAGGTGAACATTTTAGGATGAAATTCTCAGTTCACTTGGCTGCTATGGCATATGTAAGAATAACAGGCTATGTCGGGGAGGGGAGTGGACTAGCTGTAAAAATTGCAACAGGGTGAATCTGGAGATCTTACCCTGGGCAACCTATTCATTCATCTTTAACAGTCATAGACATAATAGTTTCTTACACAATCTTGGTGGGTTCATTTAGTATTTGTACTGCTGATGTGTGGTGTGATTTCTATGGAGTCTGCTGCAGTAATCAGACATCTAACAATGACCTGGGGCAGCTAGGTTCAGCTGCATGGGAGAGCAAAGACAATGCAATGGTTGGCATAATGTTGCAAGCCCTGTCAGATACTGCTGAGATAAAGCTGCAGTCAACCATGAACACTGAAGATATCAGTGTTCTGTCAGCTAAAATAGAATTTTTACACCCATCTCACCTCATGCCAAGCTGCAATGCTTCAGGAAGTGCAGAACAAAGTTGGCAGCCAGAATATAGAGCTGATGACGCTAAGGAAGAAGCTAAATGATCTAATAAACCTCTGTTAATGTAACAAACTTTGGTTGATTGGCTTTAAGGAAGTTGTAGATAGTACTGAAGGTTATTATTTTGTGGAAAGATATTTACTAGAAGCCTTGAGCTTTAAAAAAGTGTATTACGTCAGAAAGGGCACACAGAGCTTTGTGACTTATTCCAGGTTAGAAATGCTCTTCTCAACATGCGATCTTCAGACTTGACTTTTTTGAAGAAAAAGTGGTGCTAGAGGCAGTCAAAGAGGGCAGTAGTTTCCTTCTGATGGGGGATAAGGTACATTTAGTACAGGAGTTTTCCTGTAGCACGCAGAAAAAAGTAAAGAATTTGCAGAAGTACATGCCTTATGTTCAAAAGTAAAATTGCTATCTACTTTCATTATCCCATGACTCTAATTAAGCTCCAAGGGCATACTCTTTCAGGTCACTTGAAACTGTATTGCCCTTTGTGCAACAACAGACGTCTAAGTTGGACTTGTCTAATGTAAGCCAATGCACCACTATAGATATAGCACTAAGGGCACAATTGGCAGGATCAGACAGGAGACAAGGTAGAGTAGCTCAAAGAGTCAGTCAACCTGTAAAGTTTGCAGCAGTACCTTCTGTGATGATTAATGACCATAAAAGTCCCTACATCAGTGACACACTGTCAAAGGGAGTGAGCCCTCCAGAAAAATTACCACAAAAACAGTTTGCAAAGCAGTGGTTTTCTTTATCAGCTGAACTGTTGAGTTTAAAAAAAGTGCATTCAAAATATGGAGGAGTATGCAGAGGTTGTAACACCTAATGAATATTCTCCAAAACTTGAGATACCTAGGGGAAGTAAACAAAGTGTGGTACTCTGACGCCCCTGCACTGGCCCAGTAATCAGGGAGCCTCAATCCTCACTACTGGCAACAGTGAGTAACGTACACAATGGGAGGATGACAAGTGCACACACAGTAAAGTACAATTTCCCTTAAGAGCACACAGAGATCATAGTCAGTCTGGAGTTGGTTTCGCCCTCTTTCTTCAGATCCCCAATAAGATTCCCCACTGGCACAGCTATAGGGTTGCGATCTCAGCAGAGTGGCCAAGCTAAGACCTCCAGCACCCTCTCTGTCTCAACCAGTGCTTTGTGTCCCTGCCCAAGTAGCTCACACACACATTTTGAGATTTGATTGATATACAAACACACACACACACACACACACACACACACACACACACACACACACACCTGGGAAAGGCTGGCACAGATTTCCTGGCTATGCCCCCTTTTGCCCAGACTATAAGATAGTACCAGCTGCCACCAGCCACCCTTACTTATTAGCTACTATAAAGGCCTTTACAAAAGGTGTCCAATCCTACTGTCTAATGTTACTATTAATCCAAATGGTAGTCTGGCCAAGCAAGGCTATTGGAGTGGCCTGTACTGTGTCACCAAATGCATATGCAAGTACACCAAGAGCTTAAATACGTCTCATAAATATCAGCCACAAAGATGGGTTTAAATATTTTTAATAATAAATAATAAAACAACAAAACAATACTCAGAAAACAGACACAGTTACTTCACAAGTTCAAAATCACAGGAAATAATTTAAAACAACATTGCAGGGCAGTCTCAAATACAGAAAATATCTGAACTAATCTTTACTATGTTCCTATCCAAATCTAAGAGAGATACTATGCCCTAAGTCTTACTTACAGACAACATGCAGGCAGAAGTGCTGAGTGGATGTTTCTAGGTCCAAGACAAGATACAAAATGCAGAGTCTCTCTCTCGGAAAGTTTTTAAATCAATAGCAAACATTACTGATGGGTTAGCTTGGATGACATCACTTTTGTCACCTGACTTCAGTTCCCAAGCTAAACCAGAAACTAACAGAATTGTAACATCTTTGTGTGGGAAATATATATCTATCAGATGTGCTCAGAAGGCTGCCCGGATGTCATAAAGTAATAAAACGTTTTTACATTTGAAATCTAGTAATTATTCTGTCAGTGATAATACAAAAATGTCCAGCTCTAGACATCCTGTCTTTTTACTGCATTGAAACTAACTTTTATAGCACATTGTAAATCCCTTAATTTCAACTTATTTTCTGGAAGTTTTGTAAGTTAATCTTCTATGTTTCAGCAGGGTATGCTGTGGATACATTTTTGAAGCTCAGTACATAACATACAGCTCTGTATAAATCATATCAATATTCATAAATGACATAATTATTTACAAAATTTTAGATAGCTGGGCTGGCAGTGTCGCAGGTACCACCAGCTTTGGGCCCACCAACCTCTCAGACCAATGCAGGTGACAGAAAAGAAATACAAAGCAAGGTTTAAATGACTGTGTGCAGCTTACTGTTAATTATTGTGTACTAGGAGAGGTAAATCACAAACACCCAGTGATGGATCCTGGTGAAGACCAAACACTAATCCTAAGGTCATATAAAAAATAAGTAGTGCTGGTGCTACTCTAATGACAAGGCCAGTATTATACTACTATGTATGTGGGATAGAGTAGTGGTTGGGTGTGGCAGGCAGGGATTCTGAGGTCACCTTCTTACTACTACTTGCCATTCTGCATAGAGCACTATCAAATATTTTTGGTGTGGGGAGTGTTGTTTAGGACCCACTGTTCACTGATGTATACTGTTAGCATTATTGTTTTTTTTTACTGTATTGCTGTTGATATCGGTATTTTAATAACTGAATAGTTTAAAATGTTTTAATATTGTTGTTGATAGATCTAATGCTTAGGTGTTTTGGATATTCTAGCTGGCTGCTTTTCTTTTAATAACAAGCCTCAGTTAATGCCTTTTTCAGTTAATGCTATGCAAAGGGGTTCAATAAAGAAATGCAGTGTGTCAGATAAATGGCTTAAGAAGTAATACTACAACAGTGATGATGCCCAAATACAATGCTGGGAGGCCCTTGTGTCATGGGTTTACCCTCCACTTCTAAACAAGTAGTGGCTATATTTCTGAATGCTAAATTGGGATGGAGTCTGCTGAACTGATGGTTTTCAGCATGCACACCTCACCTCCTGCACCTACCAAACCAATAACACATAAACCTACATATGCAGAGGTCCTTACAAGAAGCTTACCTAAACATCAGAGACTTCCCAAACACAAACACAAGCATTATTCACATAATACATCCTCTGCAGAACATAGTACACATAATACATCGCACACAAACATCTCACCAGTCAAGCCTCTAAGGCATAACACAAAAACAAACATCTTAGTCATGGGCGACTCAGTTGTGACACACACAGTCCCTCTCACCAGGCTGGATAAGGAAAAGATCATGGTCAACTGTTGGTCAGGAGCCACGCTCCACCACTTCACACACACATACACACTCAAGTCTCTCAACAACAGGCACTGGTATGACTCTGTCATAGTCCATGTGCATCTATATTATCTTATCAAAGTTTCAGAATATCGAATCTGATATGGTCAATACCATATCATCGAATTCTGAAACATCGAAAGATAAAAAAAATTCCTAAAAACAAAAATAAATAAAAACTTATCTTTGCAACTCCGAGACCACACTACATTGAACTAAATGGAAATCTCCCCTTACAGAGATTTCCATTTAAACATTCAATGTTTTTTGCTTTCGCTAATCTGGTGCCGACAATATCAGCTTTGATATTGTCGGCCTTCGACAATGTAAAGTAGACCTGTCCATGTTGGTGTGAATGACCTGAGACATACCTCACTGGACTATATAAAGAAAGACATGACTGAGCTCTCGGATTATGTGTCTCAGGCAGGTATGTCCCTAGCCTTAAGTAGTATTTTACCTTCGCCTAGGATGATACCTCAATACAAATAAAAAATGATTGAATCAACAGTTGGCTTCATTTCTGGTGTCATTCAAAGGGGATTCAGTACCTGTCAGCTTGAGATGACATGGTCGACAAACCCCAGTGCTTTGCCAGAGATGGTTTTCATCTGTCATCACTGGGATTTCAGTTATTGGCTAAGGCTCTTGCCATCTCCATAGTGCCTTTTTTAGCCAATGTCACAAGTACAAAATTCCTGGTGTAAAAATACCATCTAAAAACAACCTTAAGTTTATGCTGATAAATGCTTGGAGTCTAAACTGAAAACTGCACTCACTGGAAGCACTCCTCACATTGGAAGATGCTGACATTTGTGCAGTCACTGAGACCTGGTTTAAGGCTGCATAGAGCATCCCAGCTGTACCAGGTTACATTTCCCTTCCACAAACTGAAGGCATGAGAAGTAAAGGAGGTGGTGTATCAATATTCATTAAAGATAAATACATCTATAGATTGGTTAAACAACACAATTGTCTTGAATTACTTAGGTGCAATTGACTGTAGGTAAAACCCCTCTTCACTTCATTGCCAGCTGTAGGACCCCCTCCATTAACCAAGAGATCCACTCAGCCTACTTGAATCTACTTGAGTCAATCAAGATACAACCAAATACCCTGATTTTGCATGACTATAATTACCCATCCATAGACTGGCTAAATCATGTGTGTTCTACCCAAACTTCCTGGACTTCATTAGCTCTAATGCCCTGGACCAGCTGGTTGACACACTCACAAGGGGCTCAAACATCCTGGAGCTGGTGATCACCAACATTGGAGACTGCAACACCACCCCCAGTGTGTGGCCATCCCTGGTGAGATCTGACACAAATCAGTCTTGCTAGAAGTAACTATAACACAAGACCCCCTTTAGCAAGAACTAGACTAAAAAACTTCTCCAAGGCCAATTACAACCTTTTGCATGATGGTATAAATAGCTTCATAGCCCCTCCCTCCAATTATGGAACAGATACCTATGCTGAGTTATACCCCAGTGCTTTATACAAGTACCTGTACAATTGTATTGACTCTGCCGTACCTGATAGAACCAAAGCAAGATCTTCAAGGAAAAACAAACCTGCCTGGTGGTCAACTGCCATTAATAGGCTATACAATAGGAGAAAGAAATTGCTGTCTAAGAGCAAGAAGGAACAGTCTTAAAACTGAAAACACTCTCTCTCCTCAACTTAAACAAGCAAATAAGACTTCTAGCGAAGTCCTCCAAAGCTAATTGCAAATCCAAATTAGCTTCCCTAACTAAGAATAACCCCAACGCATTCTTTACTTACATCCGTAACCTCAAAAGTAAGGCCTGGATTTGCTCTGAACTCATAGTTAATGGTACTACATATATAGAACCTGTGGATATAGCAAACCTGCTGGCTGACAGATTCAGTGAAAACTTTACTCCCCTGTTCCCGCCACATATACCCCAAAGCATCCCAAACACCTGTCCCCCACCTCGTATCTCTGAGGAGCAGGTCTTAATTGCCCTCTCCAAGGCCAAAAACATATCCTCTATGGTACCAGACAACATCCCGGGCTGTGTTCTACATAGGATAAAACAGGAATTATAATCACCATTGAGAACTCTTTTCAATCACAGCCTAAGCAATGGCTTCATCCTAGTGGAATGGATAAAGCTACTGTCATCTCTTTGCACAAAGGGTGTACCCATAGACCCCGGGAACTATAGGTCCATTGAACTGACTAGCCTTAACTGCAAGGCCATGGAACAAATTATCATGGACCTTATTAACAAAGATATAGGAAATCTCCAAATGTTTGACCCCCACCCAGTTTGGCTTTGTCAATTAGAGATCATGCCTCTGGAGTACTACGTTAGACTGCTTTTTTAGTTTTGGCACATTTGTACTCAGTAGCCCTTTTTCTGTTTGTTTTCATGGAGATCATACCTGTTAAACTTGGTGGACTTTGAGATGGTCACCAAAGCCCTAGATGAAGGCAAATCTGTGCATACAGCCTACCTAGACTTAGCCAAGGCCTTTGACACAATCCCCCACTCAGGCATCATTGGTAAACTCACCCAGCTGGGTCTCAACCCATATTTTTGTCAGGTGGGTTGCAAACTGGGTCACTGATAGAACTCATACAGTCAAAATAGGGGACTCCACCTCTTCCAGCAGACCCATAACTGGTGGTATTCCACAGGGATCAGTTCTGGCACCCCAATCTACTTCTCTGAAGTGCAGGCTAAAACTAAAGGACTGTGGCTGACAAAGTTTGCTGATGACTGCAAACTGGGAGCTAACATTGAAACCCCTAGCGATGTCAACATCATGCAAGAAGGTCCTACACAGATTAATGACTGGTGCCAAAGTCATGGTCTTAAACTTAATGCAAAAAATGCATTATCTTCCCCTTCAGCAAGGTGATGTTCCTGCAAACTACCACATCAATAGCAATACCCTCAGCACACCGTCAGTGTTGAGTGATCTGGGCACAGGTTTGCCACCATGTCTCCACAGTGGTAAGAAGTGCATTTGTATAGCAACCTCATAAGTAAGGCCATTGCCTTCAGTAAAAATTAGGTTATAACCCCCCCTGCACTCTTCCCTGATAAAGCTAATAATAGAGTACAATGTTCCCTTTGGTATGTTCCTTTCCAAACACCTGCAGCAATTGGAGAGATCACAAAGGTTCCTTACAAAGAAAATTCAGGGTCCTCAAGATCTGTTTTATGAGGATAGACAGAAATCATTGTCACTTTACTCTGCATCATATAGACTGCTCAGAGGTGACCTGTGCCTTGCATATTGAACAATCTCTGAGCCAGCTTTGATGGAAATGCTGCACATTCATAAGTAAAATGGTACACGGATAACTCATTCAAAGGACCTTAACCTGGTATGTGACATCAACAGAACTTACTGGAGAAACATATTTGTCTGACAGAGGTTGCCCTATCTTTGGAACAAGCTTTCTACTCATGTTAAACAAATCCCCTCATTGACCCTATTTAAGTGCAATTTGGACGATTAGATGGGTAAAAATAAATTCACCCCAGGGGTTCCACCTGTGTTCCTCTTGGACAGGGGTAATAGATGCTGATTTTAGTGTCTCCTTGAACTAGACAACCTTGGGAACATGGGTTGAACTTTGCTAGACTTGCCAGAGCCCTGGGGCCATTAGCCTAGTAACCTCCTATGATCCTATGAATACCAGAACAGATCAGCAAATGAGATCAGCCCTAGCATGGATATACTTACCAGAAAGGTTATTCATTTTGCTTTCAATTTACAGACCAAGCCAGGATGATGGACTACTATAGAGAGCTGTAATAGTTCAAGCTTACCAATTATACTTGGTGGTGACTAAGTTCTAAACTCAACATACATAGGTCAAACCTAAGAGTGCATCTCATATTAAAATGTAGAGACTGTTAAACAGTAAAGTATAAGCTCTCAGGTTGATGGAAATTGAAATTATTGCAGACATGATTTACTTGGCAATGACTGTGCTTTTATGGCAAACACATTTGCATAATTATTAAACAGTGGAATTTGAAGGGAGTTTTAAAAGGAAATACATTTCACTATAGGAGCACGTGTTGGGGTGAATATAGTGGTGAACATGCCTTTCTTCTTTGTAAATATGTGTATGTACTGATTTTGTTTTAATATATGTAAATATGTACGTTTTATGTTGCTAATAAAGAACCACTCCTCTTTTTGTTAAATGCCAGCGAATCTTCAACATCCACCCGATCTACCACCAGCTTGGGCAGATGGGACTTCAGTTTAATTTCTCATCTGAAGGATGGCACACTCAAGAATGCAGCAGCTCCCTTAGGCTACATTGTAGTGTCAGTTTTGGCAATTGAATTCAAGCAGCTGATGTGGGACCAGAATCCACAGTGTTTTGATCTTCCAACATCAAAGGTGAATGTGCCACCCATTCAGCCACTCAAAAAGCATGTGTGCAGCCATCCAGGTCTTCAACATCCTGGCCACATAGCTTTAACCATCCTAATGGTACCCATAGACAGATTGCACATGAAGATGCAGTGGTTTCTGAGGTACACTTGGGATCAGTAATTGGAAACTCTAAAAACTGTCATTGTTCTTCATATTGATGACTGCTGCAATAATCTAAAATATGTGTGTGTGTGTGTGTGGGGGGGGGGGGGTTATATCCTGTATATAACAGCTGTCCAGCTTCCAAAGCTTCAGAGCACTTCTCTGTTGGTTTTGTGGATGGATGGGTGGCTAAATCTGATACATTGCTGGGCAGATGATGTCCCTTCAGGGAAAACTTTCACATTACTTTTAAACATGTTTAATCTAATGATTTGTGAGAAGCAAATACTTTTAAACTTGGAAAAGGTATTTTCCTTAACTGTCTCATAACTTCTATGTTCTTTTAAATGGGAGTGTACTTGTTTCTTTTGTGACAGGAAAATATTAAAACTACTATCCCTGTAGAGAAACTGTGTTTATTTTACTTTTTTGGGAAAGGGGAATGTGTTTAAAGTGTTTTTTACTGTGTTTTGTGAGAAATTACTTTTTTGAAGCTTTTCTGTTTTACTGACTGTCACTACTAAGCTTCCCCAGGAAACAAGTACCATTTTTAGCTTGACCATGGAACAAACTGCCTGTCCTTCTGTTAGGCCTTCTTCCAGTCACAAAATGAAAACTGTTGTTAAGTAGCCTTTCAACACAGTTGGCTGGTAATTTTCCTTCACCACAGGTGGGTGACTGATGTGGCCAAAGATGGTTCCTCGGACCACTCTTTTTTCTTCGGATCCCTTTGCTGTTCTCTATACTGCCACCATGGACTGGGGGCTAGCCACATCCTCTGTAGCATTTATGGTCCCTCAGTGGCCAATGGTCCCTCAGTGGCCAATGGAGATTCAATCAGGTCAGTCATGGGAGAAGAGACAGGTAATGTGCCCTTGCTTCACTAGAATGTTGTACCCATTCCTGGAGAATTTGATGCTGGTAATGCTGGGTCTGTTTTTTCTAACTTGCTTCTCAAAAAGAGACAGAAAAGTAAACATTTAACATGTATCAAGTCACTCTAGACAGGAGTAATTTACTGAGCTTGGCTCAGGTTCTTCAGCAGGTTATTGACCCTTCTTGTAAGGTGGTTTCTGATAAAACAAAGAGAGATTCAACTTTCCCTTAACAGGTTCAAGAAGTGGAATCTGCAAGGGAATGTGAAGGAAGAGAATCAGTGTTTTCTCCTTAGGTTTCTGATTCAGATTCTGAGGACAGTGTGGTATCTGATCCTCCTTGTGAGGGGTTCTCTTTCTCTGACACTTTTCCCAAAATGAACCATTGTTTTTAGTGGGAAAATACAGAGGTTTCACAGTCCCTTAGAAAATATTAATATTTGCTATAGTTGGAATTTCCAGAACACCCCCCCCCCCCACTCCACCCCAGTGCTGCCAGCATTGGAGGATGTGTTTGTCACAGCCTGTAGTTTCCCTAACAGATATCTCTAAGAAAACAGATAGACTGTACAAAGTACCCCAGTCTTTTAAGTTTTTATACACTAATACCAAACATGACCCATCGTCTCACAGTAAGACGTTGTCCTGTTTGTTTCTCAGCTAGAGCGTCTTCTGTGTGGAGACATGCGTGAATGGGCATACCTTCATTGAAGGTTGTGCGTCAGGGCAGGCAACTCGGCATGTAAAAATCTACTGCCAATCATTAGCGGACTGGAGTTCCGCTGTGGCGACTCCTAACCAGGAAAAAGCCGTAAGACACAACAACCACTCATGACCCAACAGCTATACCTTTAATTAGCCCAGCTGCTGCCAAGTTTTTTATTAATTGTAATCCTTCTACTCTAATAATGATGGTAAATGTTTTAATAGGCTTGGGGAAAAGTGTATGCTTCTGCAACTTTGATTTTTAAAATTCTGAATTGTCAAGCTCATATGTTAAAGTTTATCCAGACTAATTGTAAAAGTATGGGGAATGTTTTGTCTTCCATTTCCAATTGTGATCTGCTTTGTGTAGTTTTGTTTCTTCTGGTTCTAATGTCAGTGCTCACCATTTGAAATGTGTTTGACTCTGTAGAAACTAATTTAAGGTAAGGTTGCCAAATGTACAGAATTTTTCCGGATTGTCCAGAAAAAAAGTCTGTTGCCCGGTTGTCCAGATTTCACAGTGTAAATCCGAAAATTATTTTTCGCAGGCTCGCAGCAGTTTAAAAAAAAACTTGACTGGTGCCTGCCGAGTCCGACTGCTGAAACATCAGAAAGTTACACACTACAAAGGCACCTAACCTTATTGCATGTTGATTTGCAGTTGCTAAGCAACCATATATGCATGCATAGACAAATGTGGTGTGTGTGTGTGTGTGTGTGTGTGTGTGTGTGTGTGTGTGTGTGTGTGTGTGTGTGTGTGTGTGTCTGTGTGTGTCTAGAGAACTATTACTAGTTCTGTTACTCGTGTAACTAACTCCGAGTCCGATTCCGAATGAACTCATGTTAAACATTACGCAGCTCAAATGCCTAACCATTTTCCATGATTTCTTAAGCATATTTTTGAGAAAGGCTGTCCATACGTGTTCAGAGAGTGGTGGATGGATTCTGCTTTTTTTGTGTATGCCACCGCTTTACACGAAACCTAAAAACTGGCAGTTCCTTTTTGTGACCTCAGTAGCTAAAGCAGTTAGAAATGCACAGAGGTGATTCCGTGCTTTCCAAAATTTTGGTACTAGGCTAGCAGGAGGGTGGAGTCTGCAAAAGCAGCTCTCGAGTCGAGCCCCAATACAACAACAAAGACTTGTTTTCTCTTTGCTTACTTTGACTCTGCAGTACACTCTTTAGATGGGGTGTGTGGGGCTTTGCTGCGTTCATACAGCTCACACTGACACACAATTCATGCAAATCTAGTCAGCCTGCACAGTAACCGAACTGAAGCATTTATTATACAAATGAAATGGCTATTAAAACAATCGTATTGCTAGTCAGCTTAGCTAAAATGTTGCTGCCTCTTCCAACTTCATCTAAACTCACTCAATTTGCAAATCCTTATTTTTCTGCTGCAATTTAGTCTCAGCGTGAAATGTAGAGCAACT
This sequence comes from Protopterus annectens, assembly GCF_019279795.1. Lineage (NCBI taxonomy): Eukaryota > Metazoa > Chordata > Ceratodontiformes > Protopteridae > Protopterus > Protopterus annectens. The sequence goes on from NC_056745.1 coordinate 1,346,250,109, forward strand.
TACAATTACATGCACTTGCCCTGCTTCCACAAGCCTCTCTCCGGTGGGTCAATACGGGGTCCTTTTAGCCGGTTTACACGTCTACAATCTACATTTGCAATTTGCATTATGTATTCATATGACAACATGTCCCCTAAAGCTGATTGGTTAATCTCAGTTTGCAAGTGAAAGCTGAGATAACCAATTACCACTGATTCAGCACCGTGCCAGAATTGAAGAAAGCAAACTGAAATCCTACGGTTTGACAGCTCCTGAGATGGTGAGACCTCACGAGAGTGAGGCATGTATAAAAACACCATGCAACCAACATCCACCATTTTGCAAAGAAAAAGCGAAGGTGACTGTGTGGAAAACAACAAAAGGGAATTAATTATCTTTTAGGTGGGAAGAAGAAGGGGATGGAAGAAGTCAAGTCTGTAGAAGTCAATTATTGTAGGTAAGTAAGTACAGTGGATACATTACAGACAGAGAAGAAATAAGTTTCATTGCATATTTACACAGAAGGTATAATAAAAAAACAATAAATAATACACAAATGCAGTTAGTGCACTTCACAGTGCATTATTAATGGAATGGTGATCATTTTCGTAGTACTTGCCTTTGAATTGTACAGTCAGTATCAGTAGTAGTAGTAAAGGTGTGACTATACAGAGACAGACAGATTCTAAGTTTATAGATTGGTAGCAGTGTGGAAGAGTGGAACACTGTGGAAAGTATAGTAAAATTGAAAACCAGTGGGAAAATGGGAGAAGAAGATATGGCAGTCTAGAGTTTAGCTGAAATGTAAAAGAAAACATAACATTGGTGGTATATGTTTGTAGTTGTAGAGTTTCATCATGGGAAAGTGCAAGATCACAGTAAGGATTCCAAATGTAGGCATTGTGTGTTAGTTGTGATCTGAAGGACTTTAAATTGTCAGTTTGAGGGAGAGAGAGTGTTGGTGTTTTTTTGAGACCTTTTAGTATAGTGAGTTCCCCGCTGCATTGATTTGGATTACAAATAGCTGTTTCTTTCTTTTGTGGAGCATAGAATTCTGCTTGTAGAGTAGTGCTCGATAATGCCATTTACAGTCTCAGAAGGCATGAGTAGTTTTCTGCTTTGTTAATGGGATTATGCATTGTCTGTCACTAACAGCTAGCTCAGTCCAGTCTGTTGTTGTAAGACTGCACAGCAGTACAGAAGGAAGATAAGATTAGATTAATAATTTAAAATACTAAAATACATTAAATTAATAATTTAAAATACTAAAATAGAAATCAAAATAAGATACTAAAAATAAAGTAAGAAAAGAATTGAAAGTTTTTTCTACAGCAGAAACAAAACAAAACAAATACAACAACATGAAAAGACACAGTAGAAATATAAAAATATATAACAAGCAGTACTATAAATAGATAAAAAGGCACACGTAAAAAAATTTACCACCAGCCATCACCAATGTATCTATGTATGCCATACACTTAACGTTTATAGTTTTATAGGGCAGATAGAGACATATACAGTGGTGAGCTATGTAGACAGTTATGTAAATAGCAATGACATATTGTTGCACATAATGTTTTACCCATTTAGTGGGTTAGGCTATGGGTTTGTTGTTCAGCAGTCTGATTTAGCGTGTGTATTGGAAGAAGCTGTTATGGTTATGGAATCTGGATGCCCAGGCTGCATCTAATGCTTTTGTAGTGCTCCCTTGTTGGCAGGAGTTTGGTTTCATGCATCTGTTATATATTTATATATATGTTATATATAATTCAAACTGTTCAATCATGCAGAGAGACTGTATATAACTGCATTCTGAATTAGTAACAGTACAACAACTTTGTTGATCTGTCCCCTTCAACTTGTTTGCTAATTATGTAGTTCATCACCAGTATGAACAGTAGTTGGTGGGTGCAAAACTACATCCTAATGCACATCCACACACCCACTGGAAATCCCTCTGAGTCCGCACTATTTGTACTTCAACAGTACATGTGTCATTGGGCTCTTGTACTGTACATAGCCTGTATGAAGTTTACTGTTTCTGGAGCCTTTGAACTATCTTAGCACTGCCAACATCAACCTTCTTGGAAAATTGTATGCTTTCTCCAAATCTAGAAATGCTTATTTGGACTCTTTCCACATCTCTAGCCTTTTCTCCACAGTCCACTATCTGTCTCATTGCAACAGGTTGGTTTATTTGGTTAGTGTATTCTCCTGATGATCTGAATCCAAACTGCTCCTGTTTCCCCCACCCTTACTTTCTTCTAGCACCATTCTACTCATTTCTTAATGGGGGGGCAAGTAAATTATATTGTTTTCCTTTTCTACTAGGAAATTTAATAGACAAACAGGATTTGTTGCATCACACATCTTGAAATGGATAATGGACTTCCTTCCTGCACCTGTGAAGAAGATAACCTCACTTCCTACATGTGCAAATACTAAGGAAGACACTCCAACTAAAAAGAAACTACGAATTTGCGTGTTTCAACAGGAGTGGCTGAAGGATCCAGAGTTCAAATCATGGTTATACAGGGAAGATAAAAACGTCGACTTTGCCCAGTGTAAAATTTGCTGCTGTTCATTTTCTGTCAGAACTGATGGACTTACAGCCATCTAGGAACATGCAGCTGGTGACAAGCACAAACGAAACTTTGAAAGCCAAAAAATGTCAAGTACAGTGAAGCATTTCTTTCCTACTCCCAACTGTTTGGGTGAAGAACAAGTTACTGCTTCCGAATTAGCAATGACGTTTCATGGAATACAACATCATCATAGCTACTCTTCACAGGCTTGTGGTAATAAACTCTTTTGACAAATATTTTCCGATTCCAAATTGAGCAAAAAAAATTTCCTATGGAAAAACCAAAGCAGAGTCATTCAGTGAAAATATTTTATCACCTCATTCCGTGCAGCTGGCTATAAGGGAACTGCAACAAAATAAACCATTCTCATTAGCAATGGATGCTTCAAACAAAGGCAATTTGAAAATGTGTCCGGTGTCAGTCAGGTTCTTTTCATCTAGCGGAGGTGTCACTGATCGTTTGATTGATTTCTATGTGGACAGTGATGAAACAGCAGATGGAGTAACAACCAAGATTTTAGAAGTGATAGAAGGCAATGGTTTGCACATTGAAAACTTAGTCAGCTACTGTGCTGATAATGCATCTGTCAACTATGGCAAGCACCATTCCATTTTTACTATTTTAAAGACCAAACAGCCACGTCTTATCAAAGCAAACTGCAACTGCCATGTTCTGCACAACACTGCCAAACACGCATGCAAACAGTTAACCTATGATGTTGAGCAGTTGATTGTCAAGGTGTATAACAAATTTTCATCATCAGCTAAATGGTTGGATGAGCTGAAATCTTGCTATGACTTTGCAGGGGAAGAATACGTTGCTTTATTGCATCATATTCCTGTACGTTGGTTGTCTCTTGAACCTGCAGTTGAAAGGCTGATAAAATGCTGGACAGCTGTAAAGATTTACTTCATCAGTGAAGGAAAACAGGAAACAAATAAATTGATTTGGAGTTTTATTTCTGATCAGGAAGATGAGAATGGTGAACTTTCTGTCCCAGAATGCTACATCCATTTTGTGTACAGCTTCATGAGAGTGTTCACACAGGTCATTAAGCAGCTAGAGTCAAACACAACTTATATCACACAGCTTTTTGCTGTGATGGAGAAAGTACACAATGAGTTGGTCGAGAGAAAAATAATCAATTTTTTGGCTTTGCTGTTAACAATTTCAGATTTATGACCAACAGCCAGGTGTCCATTTAAAACAGAAGCACTGAAAGTGTACGATGGAGTGATTGCTTACCTGGATAAGTGGTTTGACTTTGCAACAAGTCTGCTGAAGAAACTGCGTGTTCTAAACCTTGATGAACCTTGCTGTTTTTCTGATATTTTAGAGATAGTATCAGCCTGTGGAGTGACTGTTGATGGAGATGAACTGTATGCGGAGTATCTGTGCTTGAAACAAGTCATTCCAAAGCTGAAGGCAAATCAAGCTGAAGTTGACAAACAATGGGTTGAATTCTTTAGTGGTTGTGATGCACCTAACTTGAAATGAATCATCTAATTTGTTTTTGCTGTTCCTACTAGCAATGCCCATGTTGAACATATATTTTCAATGATGAAAAACTTGTGGACTGATGAAAGAAACCACATGAGGCTTGAACTTGTGAAAGCTGAACTATGTGTAAAAGTCAACTTTGATATGTCGTGTTCTCAGTTTTTTCACTATGTATCCAAAGAAAAGTCATTGCTGAGAGCTGCAAAAAGTGAGCAGAAATATCCATTTAAGAAGAACAGGGATTAGAGCATTAGACAGTAGTCATGGAACAATAACAGTTCATGGACCTGGTATATATTTGTTTGAAGTGTTAGGGACAGTAGGAGGAGGAAGCGGGAGATGTCCTTAAAACTGGATGGCTTTACAACTGTTCTCAGAGGAGACTTCTGTTCTATAACAAAATAGCAGCAAGCCCCAGAAACCTCTAGGAGTAGGAGAGCACTGACTGAGTCACTGTGCATCCTAATGTAACTGTAAATATTACATTCCAACTCAGAGAGTGGGAGATTTGATGGCCATCCAGCAGCAGGACTAACTGAAGCCAAAGCAAGCCCACCAAAACAGCGAGTGCAGTTGCTGCTGTAACCAGTGCTGTGTGGATGTGTAGCACGTCATTTAACACTCGCAGTACTAGACACCTGTAAAAAGGATCCAGGCTGATCCCATTTTGCCATGTTTACTTCAAGCAGTCACAACTTCTACTTATCAAATTATCAGTTTACTGTAGAAGCAGTTACATCTTTTCTGTACCAAGTTATCAACTTGTAGATGAGGAGTCTAAGAGACTAAGATAAGTCTAAGGACTATTTGTAAAATTGTAAATTTTCATCAGCAGAATATATTTAAAAGTAGGGTATTATAAAATGCAAAATTAGTAAAAGGAAAGCTGTGTTTGCTAAACTGCTGATAGCAGAATAAAAAACTATGAAGTTTTGCTTACTGGATTATATATACTTCAGCAAATGTCCTTCATTGTTAAGCAGATTAGCTAAACTGTATTGGAAGAACTGCTGATCCTGCCTTCAGAGGGTGGCTAAAGGGTACAGAGTTGTTTATCTGCAAATTTTCAAAAGCCCCCAAAAATGTATAATAAAAGCTGATTATGTATTGCATATCCTAACTGCAGACTGCTAAAGGAACTATGTCACAGAGTGTGTTAAGACTGCATCTGATTCTGCATGGAAACATGGGAACTTTTCTACACTTTAGCCATATTAATTGACTAGAAAATTCAGCCAGTAGTAGTGCCAGTGCTAGGGCTAAGGGCTATTGATTTACATTTGCTTATCCATTTCTCTGAAGGAAGTGCTTTGCGTTTTCTAATTTTTGCGTAAGAGAAGATAAAACAGGTGTCCTCTCCTCTGTCCTGAGTTTGTTTTCCTCTGTTTTAACTAGGTTGAAATGCAACTGAGTGTTTTGTTTCCCCTTGCTAAACTGTGTGTGAAAAAATGTTATAAACCAATATTTTGTGTGCCCTTCCTTAACACTGTAAGTGTTAACTTTGCTATAATATGCATACAACAAAAATGGTATATTTAGCACTAGCAATTAAAATACAATTTCATATTATATATGTGTGCAGTTGTGTATATGCATGTTCATGTTTTGTGTGTGTGTGTGTGTGTGTGTGTGTGTGTGTGTGTGTGTGTGTGTGTGTGTGTGTGTGTGTGTGTGTCTGTAAGAGTGAGACAGCATCAGGATAATTATTCTCTTTGTCTAGGAGCCTGTGAATGGAGAGGTTTGCTGTCATGTATGAAAGACAAGTGTACATTTAAATGAAGTAAAAACCCTGTGAGTCTTTAGCACCTAGGCCTCCTTCAGACCTTCACAATCACATATTTGGTTGAAGTCACCTAACATCAGCATCTTTCCTTTTCCATAATGTTGCATCTATTAAGTACTGTCAGTTTCCTTTTCAACATTAGTGACTTAAGCAAAATGGTTTATTTGCTATTTTTCTATATAATATTTCTTTTCAATTTTACTGTCTCCTCACATTGTCCACTTTTTTGGGTAATTGTAAATATGCCAATTTTAATTCAGGCTCCTTCTATTGTGTCCACCCCAGCCTATGTTTTCCAGGGATCCTTTTCAAATACATTTATTAGTTATTTAGTTTGTCAATTAGCTTTGTTAAGTCTGTACATCTTCATGGATTATCTGCAATTTTTTACCCTATCCTACAGCAAGATGGTTCAAGCACCATCAAGTTCTTGACATGCAATATCAGCCAACAGCAGACAATACATTTTCAGTATTATGCAGAATAAAGTATTAAGTACTTTCAGCTCAATTAAGCATAAAGAAAGATCATATGACATGTCCAGTGTAATGAGAAGCAGAGGGTTGCCACTTGCCACCTTTTCAAATGCCCAAGGTTGGACATTTTTTGTAGAAACATGAGATTTTGCAGGAAAGAATCATACCCATGGGTATGTTTTGTTGTTCCATGCTGTGTAAATACAAAATCTTACAGTTTACAGCCAGAAAAAAGTAAGAAATGTAAGTTGCAGTTAATAAAAATAATGTGTGAGAGAGAGACTAATGATTCCAAACATTATTAAGCAAAATTTTGTATTTTGGGTACCAAAATTACATGCCTTTTTTGCTTTCACGTACATGTCCATAATTTCTGGCATGAAAAGTTAGCAACCTTGATTTAAGGGCTGCTGCTACTGATACTATTTTTAGGGGGGTTTGCCTGGCTGCATTCTCAGAACCTCTCAGAAGATGTCAGAAATGAAATTTTAAATTCTCCCTTGGACAGAAATTATTTTTTGGCACCTCTGATGCAGAGGTTATCAAAAAGTGTGATGAAAGAGTTAAAGCTGTTTCAGCTAACCTCAGATTTTTCAGCCTCCCTCATCTAATTTGGCAAACAAAAACAGTCTCAGAAAAATGCTGGTAAGCAGACATTTAAAAAGCAATTGCAGGAAGGTTCCAAAAAGAAAAGAGGACCCCCCCCCGAACAAAGGACCATCACAAAAGTCAAAATGATTTTATAAGGGACTATGTCCCTCCTCCCTCCCACATTGGCAATTCCTTACCCCTTCCAAGAAGTCTGAATCTCCTTTCTCTCTTTGGCAACAGATTGTTTCAGATAAATGGGTCCTGAATGTGATCTATCTGGGATATAGATGGCAGTGGGAGGAAATGCCTCCTTTCCAGGGGATTCCTCCTCATCTGCCAGACCAAACCTTTCTTTTTCTCCTGTCTTACAATCATATGCTGTTTCAGGGGGTAATAAAACGTGCAACTCCTCAGTTAGGGAAAATATTTTACTCGAGTGTTTTTGGTGCCAAAGAAAGAAAGAAAATGTCATGGAGACTAACTCTGGATCTTTCTTTCATCCATCAGTTTGCAATAGTCCTGGGATTTGTGAAAAGGGAAATCACTTGATGAAGACATCAGATCTTGCATGACCCATTTCTCCCATTATCCCTTCCTGCTCCAAAGCAGTCACAACAGATGCCTCAGACTTCATTTTGGGGATCAGTATCAATGGGTATAAAAGTACAGGATCTTTGGGTCAAGAAAGATGGACCAAAGCACAAACAAAAAAGAGACAGAGATGCTAGCTCTTATAAAGGCTCTCAACTCTCTGAATCATCCATGGTTCTTGGACCTCTTCAAGTGTTTACAGACAATGCTACAGTGATGTGGTACATAAACAAGCAAAGAAGAATCAGATCTTACCCCATGCTGACCAGCCATGTTAGCATGGAATATATCTGTACAGCACAATTTCACTCTGCAGGCATCTTATATTCCATCAAAACAAAACTGTGTAGCAGACAAGCTGAGCAGATTTAAAGCAGACTGACAAATCAAAACTGAATCAGGGATCTTCCAAGATTTGATCCATAGGCATGGAATTCCTCAGTTAGATGTTTTTGCCTCCTCCCTAAACAATCAACTGGCAAAATCCTGTTCCAGGACTCCATGCAGGAAGGCTTGATGACAGATGCCCTTTCTTTTCCTTGTCAGGATTGTTCCTGTATGCTTTTCCAACCTTTCCACCAGTATCCAGAGTACTTCTGAAGTTTCGGAAAGATCCTCCAAAGATCATTCTACTCTCTTCTGGCCCAGCAACAGTGGATCTGATGTTATCTCTTTTGTCTGTTCCTCAGTGGATGTGTCTTCTGATCGGACTTTGGACTTTCCAGAAATTAGGATCTATAGCTACGGCTTCTCCCCTTGCTCATAATTCCCTCTTGTCTCCAACATTTGCTCAGATTTCATTTGCTGCTGATAGAGTACAGATGTTACTCTTCTGTCAGGCTCGCCTCAGCTAAGCCTTATAAAATTATTCTTACCTTAAGTGCTTATATTTTGGATAGTTATTTCTGTTGTTTTACTGAGGCACTTCTTTCTACCTTTCTCATTCCCTTACTCTATTAAACAAAAGAAAAGATGCAGCAGCAGCTTCTTTCTTTCTAGCCTTTGACACCCTGTCTGTTAGTGTCGGTTAGGTCTCTTTTACCGTAATCTAGGTCTTATTTCTCTGCTGGTTATTATTATTCCACCAAAATAAAAAGTTCAAAACACAAACTAAAGTGGGGGGCTTCACCCCCACACCCCCCGATGTGGGGGCTCTACTGCCACACCCCCATACTTAAATATACCAACTCCAAGATCGCACCACAGTGGAGGAAATGGTAAAGTCCCAAAAACTGTCCAGCGATTTTTTTCCCTGGGAAAAAAAAAATCGCTGTTCCGTGTCTTTGGGATTTTCAGGTTTTTGTTTTAAAGGGTTGATAAATCAGCATTCGCTGATTTACTATAGACCCTATGTGATCTGGAGGAATTTTTTTAAGTTCAGCTCAGAAGATGAGTAAGGGGGATTGTAGTTCCTTTTACATGGTTAGGGAGAGATTTTCATGTTTTAGGAGCAAGGATGGAGAAAGAGCAGTTGGTGTAGTGTACCTGGTTTGTGGGGGTTGGAGTGTAGTGTCTGTTTGGGAGAAGCACCTAATGTTATAGTGTGTGGATTTAGCATACAGTTTGGCAGCTACTTGTGGGAATGGGTTAGGTTGGAGAATTTTGAAGATGATAGAGCCTAGTAGCTAGACTACTAAATGCTGCACTAGGAGCCATTTTTTTGTGAGTGAGGCAGTGGTGCTCGTTAGAGGGCAAGTTAGAAATTAAGTGACAGACTCTGATTTCAACAGTCTGTAGTCTGGAGGAGTTTTTTCTTTGAGGCTATGACTATTATGGGCATACCTCTCAACTGTGCAGATTTTCGCAGAATGTCCAGATTTCTGCCTCATATTTTTGGTCCATTTTTCATAAAATTAGGGTTTTCCTGGCAAATTAGTGGCAAATCATTAAAGACTGAAGTTAGAAAATAATGACAGACATTTGAGTTTTGGACTTCATATCCTTCAGAAAATTCACGGTAATGCAACACTTGTTATTCTATCAACTTTCTAAGTTTGTAAGATCAGTATATTTAGAAATTGTCAGTATTTTTGGGCCTTTGTTCCACTTTTACTTATGGCTTTGCCAGATTTCTTGTTCTAAGAGGTTGAGAGGTATGATTATGGGTAGTCTATATTCAAGCTAGGCCAGAAGGATAACTTTGCCTATAGCTACCCTGACTGGTTTTGATACACAGGCTGAGATTTACCTGGCCCAGAAAAGAAGTGAATGAAGTTTTGTCTTCAGTTTTTCTATGTTGATATGGAATGTTAGTGAGTCACATTAGCCACAAGAGAGGCATTTGAAGGAGTTAGTTGTTTCTATTGGTGTGCCATGAAGGGGTATTGAGCAACTTTGATGATTTTTTTACATTTTTGGATCGTAGCAAACAGCATATTTTTTGTTCTAGTAGGATTGTTAGTTTGTGGTTGATGAGCCACTAATTGAGGGAGTTAAGGTCTTTTTGCAGTTGTGTTTTGATTGTAGAGTGGTTGTGGCTGGATCCGTAGAGTACCACGTCATCAGCATACAACACCATGTCATCAGCGTAGAGGATGACTTGCAGAGTAGGAAGGTTGTGAGGCAGTTTACTAATTACAGTACTAAAGAAGAGTTATGATAGTCCCAGTAAAACAGGTATGGGCTGAGAGAAGGAAGAGCCTAATTTAACTTTGAAAACTCTGCTGAACATCTCGGATGAGAGAGAGGAGGAGGAGGAGTTGGCAGTTAATTAGTTTAAAAGCTTTTGTGGGGTCAGTGAATGTGCAATGACCTGTTCAGAATCACTGCTGTTTTACGTTAAGGAAATGGTACTGTTGAATGTCACTTGAGAGTTGGAAGGAAATTATTTTTCTAGCACTTTATCAAGGGTGGGAAAGATGGAAATAGGAAAAAAGTGTGAGTGGTTTTGAGGTTAAGGCTGTTTGGGTTAGGGAGTAATGAGTGCTGTTTCCAGATGTTTGGCATTATATTTTGAGTTAGGCAAAGTTTAAAGACTTGATGAAGAGGATGGGTTAGGAATTTCCTGCAGTGGTAGATAAACTAGGAAAAATGTGGTCTTAAACTGAAGGAGTCTGTGGGCATGTCTTCAAGTAGGTTGCATGAGATTTTTGGATGGGGGTGAAGGGAGGGGGCTCTGGGAGTGAGGTGAGAGAAGGAGAACTTCTGCTGATAGCTTGGGGGACCTATATTCTGTTTCAGTGTCAGAGCAGGTGAGTGATCCTTAATTAGTCTGCATTAGGATTACAGATTTTAGTTTAATTTAGTTTAGTTTATTTCATTCCATCTAGAATGGCAGACATCAGACCCAATCAGAATGACACGTATAACAAAGCCAGTTGTTAAAGTCAATCTTCACTTGTATTGGGGCGTCATTCTCAGTCATGGCAGGATGTGGCTCAAGACTAAATTCCTTCCATTCTTAGAGACATACTCAAAGAGCTCCATCATGTTCCTCATCATACAGGCAGAGCTGGTGCATCACAAGTCATTTACAAGTCACATGAACATTGATCATGTCATATTCGTACTTGGACAGAACGTGCTTGAATGTTCTGGTCATGTGGTAAATCCCAGCATTTCAAAAGCAGCTGAATGTTATCCTGCCTTTCCTTAGCCTTGTGTTCCATACTACAGAACTAATTATAGAACCTAAAGGGCCTGGCCAAACTACTCTGGTGATCTAGTCTGTGGAGGATGTGGAAGAAGGATTGTTATATGAAATGGATGATAGTGTGTTACCGAAGTTTGGCTGCATTGCACAGATCTACAGTGCCATGACTTGCAAGTATTTGAGTTTTTTGGAAGTGATTTTTGGAGGACTTCAGCATAGGAAGTTGTTATGTCTGTAATGTAGTGAGTAGTTGTGATGTTAGTTTGGATACTGATAACCAATTTGTGTCAGAGGTGTATCTCCTCTTGTAATAGGCATTTGCACTTCTCACATGTGGACTCATTATGTCATAACAACAGATGTTTGTCACTAATCATGTGACAGTTTTTATATTGCTTCAGAGTGCCTTGTACTAGAGGGTTGGCAGCAGACGCAGCAAAGACAGACTAATAATTCATGGCTGATCTAGAAACACCTGGTGGCATATGTTATGCAGTGTTATGGAAATTGATGACCATCTGTTTATCTAGAAGGCAAGGAGAGCAGTATGATAAATACAGCTACAGTGAAGCAGAATAAAGCAGTGAAACACCAGTGCAACACAGTATAGTGTGTTTATTTAGCTATTGTTTACCAAAATAATCAGGGTAGTGGTCTCTTTTCGGGGGAGACCCAAGGTGGTATCTTTACTACTGTGGGAAATTTGTTGATGATGTTTTGAAAATGGATGTTATAAATGAAGCAGAACAGGGATTACCACATATTATGGTGGCTGAAAACCAGGAAGGTGGTTTAACAAGTGAAATATTTGTAAATATGGTGGAGGAAGAACTAAGTGATGTAATGATTATTTCATGATCGCAAATTGAAAAAATCATTGTGGAAAAAGGGACAAAAGATGTTACTGAACATGCAATTGTGAGATCAGAAAAAATGGTGATTGATTTGGAAAGCTATTGTGTTAAGGTGCACACACAAAATGCAAGTGATTTTCAGAGATAGCAAATGTCTTATGAAGCAGTGACAGAGAAAGCTATGTCAAGTTAAGAAATTACAGTTTAATAGTAATATCTAGCAGAGAAAAAGTGATTGTCAGAATAGAAATAATGAAATGTAAAAACATAGGTACTTTGCATGAGACAATTTTGTTAAACTGTGGCGTGCAACACTGGAGGATGTGAGAACTTTTGTGGCTTAACATTTGAGACAGTCATTGTGTTGGTGGTTTGGTAGAACATGCATGAATACATTATCATCATGATTTTTGTTTGTGATCATTTTATATCAGCTCTTTCCAGTAGCTGCACCCTATCAGAAAGGGCATATTTGATTGAGACAAACTATGGTCCAAAGGGGCTGAAATAATAATAATAATACTAATAATAACGTCTGTGACAACTCGTGAGCACAGTGAAGACATTATCCATGGTTTGATATTATGCATGTTCCTTTATTATCATTTTGCATCATTCTTACTGGAAATGTCATTTGGTTAATTTCACAACAAATATGCAAATTTTCCTTTTTTCATGCACTTATAAATGTTCGTTACCTGAAATCATAAATACATGGGCACAGTCCAAAATTCTTCAATATATCTGGTTTTCAGTGTGGATGGGACATTATATGACTTGTCATCACTTTGCAGGTGAAACTGTTATCAGAAAAAAATGCATACTAATTGATCACTGTATCGGATCTAAAAAAAAAAATTATATACATATATATATATATATATATATATATATATATATATATATATATATATATATATGTGTGTGTGTGTGTGTGTGTGTGTGTGCATGGATCTACTTCAGTTGACATTATTTCCAATTGCTTGAAATTCATTTGACTGAGACCAAATCACCTAAACTTCACTTCACCTAAATTTCACTTGACCTAAAACTCATTTCACTGACAATGAGTACTGGCAGTCTGTAGAGCACTGGAAGGCAAGTAAAAGGTATATGCCCTTTTCCCCACTGTAGTGCGACCCTGGAGTTAGAATATATAGTTAGAGGGGGTGTAGACCGAAACACCACATAACCAAAATCCGAAACACTGAGCCCAAAAGACTGACACCACATAACGCGGAAATGCCACATTACCGACATGGCATTTCACTGACAAGTTCCCCACATGCAGCAGTTGAACAGAGGAGTCCAGAAAGTTTTGCCTGTAAGTTCAAACAGTGAGATCATGATAGAGTGAGGATCATAAATTATGCCCTTTCCTCACTGTAGTGCGATCTCACAGTTAGTATACTTAAGTAGGAGGGGTGTTGGGAATGTTGTGTACTAGTGTGTCAGTATGATTGGTGAGGCTTACATTTATGTTTTTGTCTGTGTTTTGGGAGTCAATGTTATGGTATTCGGTAATGTAGCATTTCAGTATTGTGTGGTACTGGTGTTTTGGTCTAGTGAAGTCAACCCATTTTATATATATATATATATATATATATATATATATATATATATATATATATATATATATATAGGGGGAAAAGGACTTTTGTGTTATTGAATGCATATTTGAGACCTCTAGTTTAGACTTGCACAAGGACAAACATTTTGCAATTGCAACCAAGTCATGTAAACACAGAAAAGCAAACTTCTTAAACCAAAAACAACACAGGAGCAGCAAATGAGTAAAACCAACTGTTTAATAAAGTGCATAAAGCGCTTTTCGTTTAATTTGTATAAACTTCTTCAGATGCATAAACAATATTAAACACTTCTTTTAAAATACTATATAGTAATGAGTTGCCCAATCAGTGTAAACGCTGTGACATCATTAGGCTACAGAACCATTAACCCTTTACTTGCACATACAAAAGGTGAACAAATTCAAGTTGATTGCACTACTGCTGGAAACCAGCATATATATATATATATATATATATATATATATATATATATATATAATCGCTAACTTACTGCCTACAAAATAAATTACTACATTGTGTGCAAATTATACTTATATAAACAACTTAACAGAGAATCCATTTTCTAAGTGTCGCAATGTCCTCCAAGGTGTGTGCTATTCCAGAGGTGGAGAGACCTTCCATTTGAGTAACCCATTATTAACTTGATGCTAATGTTTTAATAGCTAGGCTTTTGGCTAAGTTACAGGTAAAAGTGACATTCCTTATAAAACTGCAGTCAAGAATTACAGGCTTCAGATTCTAAATCGCAAGTAGTTAGACATTAAAGTGTATTTAATCAGCATTTTTCTCAGGATTCAGAAATGTGCTTACTTACCATGATCTCACTAAGCCCCACACTTTTCTGAGCTCATGAAAAATTAAAGTCAAAATGCTGAGATAAAGCAGAAGCTAATTAAGGAATCAACTCATAGTTAGAGACGGCGAGCATGGGCTGTAATGAGGGAGCATTGGCCCCCAGGGTTGCTGAGTAATGTAATGAGCCCAGCATATGAACATTATGAGATTTATACTCATTGAAACAACTTAACACATTCACATACACAAAAGAAGAACATGAGGATAAAGGCAGTTATCAGACTTAAAGGTTCATTTTTATTTATTTTTTGAATGGATTAAATAGTGGAAATGGGAATATAGAAAAGTATGAAAAAAGGGAAAGCAAGTAGAGGCACAGATAAGAAAAGCACAGGATGTGGGAGGGGAAATAAGGGAAGATAAAGTAATAGCATGAATGTGAGGGTATGTAGCAGAGGCAAAGCACAAACATATAACAAAGATAAGATTAATTTCAAGTTGTTGACACAAAGGAAAAGGGGGAGGAGAGTAGATTTAGAGACATCAGACAAAGAGAAGACAATGGTAACGTGGAGAACTTTTATGAAGCTCTTAATCATTTTGCTTTTTATGGGGAAATGATGCAAGCTTAGTCACTAGGTAACCTATGATCCTGTGTCCTTTCATCTTGAGTTCTGCTTTCACTGGATGTCCTTACTATCATGTCATCCACTTCCAAGGTCTGATTCTGTCTCTTGACAGTGATAATTTTATGTCCACCTTTTGCTCAACAGATTAATTGACTCAGGCCTGCTAGGTATGATGGTGCGCACAGCCTAGCCAACAGGGGCAAAAACACCACTCCCACCATGGGTCCCTGGCAGGGGATGGAGTGGGCAAGATCCTCAACCCACTTTTCTTTGGCATTTTTCTTTTTTGGTGACATTAGTTGACATGACAGAATCACCTAGAGCCATCTGTACACCACTGACTGGCTATCCCTGACACACAGTGTGCAGTCTGTGATCCTGACTGGCTTTCCATGACACAGTGTGCCGTCTGTGATCCTGACTGGCTATCCCTGCCACACAGCGTGCA
Source organism: Protopterus annectens (assembly GCF_019279795.1). Taxonomy (NCBI): domain Eukaryota; kingdom Metazoa; phylum Chordata; order Ceratodontiformes; family Protopteridae; genus Protopterus; species Protopterus annectens. The sequence continues at coordinate 1,346,265,527 of NC_056745.1, forward strand.
GTTTGTGATCCTGAATGGCTATCCCTGACACACAGTGTGCAGTCTGTGATCCTGACTGGCTATCCCTGACACACAATGTGCAGTCTGTGATCCTGACTGGCTGTCCCTGACACGCTGTGCAGTCTGTGATCCTGACTGGCTATCCCTAGCACAGTGTATAGTCTGTAATCCTGACTGGCTATCCCTGACACAGTGTGCAATCCTGACTGGCTATCCCTGACACAGTGTGCAGTGTGTGATCCTGAGTAGCTGTCCCTGACACAGTGTGCAGTCTGTGATCCCGACTGGTTATCCCTGACACAGTGTGCAGTCCGTGATCCTGACTGGCTATCCCTGACACAGTGTGCAGTCCGTGATCCCAACTGGCTACCCTGACACAGTGTGCAGTCTGTGATCCTGACTGGCTATCCCTGACACAGTGTGCAGTCTGTGATCCCGACTGGCTATCCCTGACACAGTGTGCAGTGTGTGATCCTGACTGGCTAGCCCTGACACAGTGTGTAGTCTGTGATCCTGAATGGCTATCCCTGACACAGTGTGCAGTCTGTGATCCTGACTGGCTAGCCCTGACACAGTGTGCAGTCTGTGATCCTGACTGGCTATCCCTGACACAGTGTGCAGTGTGTGATCCTGACTGGCTTTCCCTGACACAGTGTGCAGTCTGTGATCCCGACTGGCTATCCCCAATTACAAGGTCAAGTTAGCTTCACATGCTAAAGACAACCAAAATACCTTCTACAACTGCGTCTGAAACCTCAAAAGCAGACACATTAGTGTGCCAAACTGGTGATCAGTAGTGACACCTTCACTGAGCAGAGTGACATAGCAAATTTGCTGGCTAACAAATTCAGCTCATACTTCACCCCACACTCCCCTTGCTGCCCCATGAAATACTCAGCATACACAGGGAACAGTCCTGAACTCTTAAGGCC